>NC_133900.1:85504829-85669829 GCF_964199755.1 Larus michahellis | reverse complement strand
ATTGATAATTGCTTAAAGGGGGAGAAAATAAAGACGAGCAAATCAGAATCACTTGAGGCTATTTGGGAAACAGGAACATGCAATGCTCCAGAGATACGGCTGCCAGAGGGCAGAATCCTGACCACAACTGGGAGCTCTGGAGCCAAGTTGACCCATGGAAGACATGAAGATCTAGAAAGCATTGGTCCCAACCCTGCCCTGATCTTCCAGACGGTATTCCAAAATATTCTCGTTACGCAGAAACTAAGGGGTTTAAGTTTGCAAAGGAGTCTCAGGTTCTCATAAAATACCGCAAATGCTGCTATTGATGCCTTCTTTATTAGCAGTTATTAAAAAAGCCGGAATACGAGCATTGTAAATCGGGTGAGTCTCGCCCCGTGCCTCAGTTTCTCTTTGCAGTGTGTGCCCAGTTCTCCGCGGATCTCTATATCTGAGTTTCACAGAGTTGAAATGACTTGATGGTGTTGAAACCCCCGATAAACAGACAGAATCTGAAAGGGATACGGTTGTGTGCATATAGTTGCTTTGCACAACGACGTCGTAAATTGCTCCAGACATCTCTCGATTAATCTTCAGCCAAATTATCTTCAATCCTTTGTCCACCTCACGCGTTTCTTGCTTCATGGGACCGAGCAGTGATGATGAAAAAAAGCAATATCAGGAGGGAAACAAATTTACGGCAAATCTGGTCTCCGCGCTGTTTTTAGGAATCTGCATCGAGGTCCCGTTATCCCTGTCTACTTGTGAAGCGTCACACAGAAGAGGAGCATATCTATATGTCCGCTGTTTTTCTCAGACAGTTGCACTGCAGCCAAAACCTGCCGCTTTCTCCCTGTCACGGGCGTCCCGCGCACGCCCCGCGATCGACCCCGTGCTCCGGGAGAAGTGAGGGAAGGCAGGGGCTCACGTCCCCTGTATTCCTCTAGTTTTGCGCAGCACTGGCTTCCTAATTTATGTCATTTTTCACCCAGTAGGATCTTCCCGAGAAGACAATTGCATCCTTTAAGGTGACTGATCACGGGCTTCTGCTGAAAGTTTTATTTGTTTGCCTTCTTCCCATGTTCCCTCACGGCAACAATCTTTGCTTGACTCGTCCACATTTTCCTCGCCCTCCGAAAGCAGGTGCTGAAAAGCCCCGTTTGCCGGCGTAACCCTTTGCAGATACGACCGATCCGGCAGGTTTTTGGGGGTGAGAAGTTTCGTTCGTGGCCCCTGGCCGTGCGGGCAGGGAGCCGTGTGTGCTCCCGCGCTCCCCTGCAGCCAGAGGTTGTGCGTTAACGAACCTTAATGACCTGCTGAGTCGGTGGGAGGAAAGGGGAAGGGGACCGGAGCAAGAATTAGCACATTAGCGGTTTCAACCATAAATAGGTTATCTCTGTAAACCGAGCTAAAGTTTAGTACGAAAGTACGAAGTACTTTGCTTTTTTTAAGTACTAAACTGTTCTTTTTGGAACTTACAAAAGCTGGCTTGGCATAAAGAAATTCCTTTATGGAAAAGTGAAAGACTATCCTGTAGATAAGCCACGGCGCTGACTGGAACTGTGACATGGAAATGTAGCTACAAGAAAGGGAAACCATTCCATAAAGGAATAATTTTCCAAAACTATTGTTCGATTAACAAATACAAGAAAAAAATGTGACAGTCAGTGAAAGGCAAAATTACTGCTGGTTTTTTTTGTTTTGTTTTGTGTTTTCTTTTTTAGGTCTTTTTTAACAGTCAACAGCACGGCAGCGATCGGGCACAGAGCGCGGGCGCACAAACGTGGGCACGGCGGAGCAGGCAACGAAGCGGAGCTGGGGCTCAGACAGCAAGGCGGGGAAACCGGGGGGGGGAAAAAAAAAAACCAGGAATGTCTTTTTTTCTCATTTTGCTGTCAAATCAATCATAATTTGAGACCGAGCCTGTGCTTTATGGAGGTTTAACGTCCCGTCCCAGGTTGACGCACGTCGCAAAGCACCAAAGCAAAGGGGGGCTGAGTGTGCCCTGGGGCAGGGGGGGACGGGGGGGTACGGTGCAGAATACTGACGTGCGTGAGGCACTGTGTAATATTCTGACCCGCTGGAAGTGGCATACACGGGCCACTGCTCGAACTGCCGTTTCCCGCAGAGGCTGCACAGTTCCAACGTGTCTACCGCTTTTTATTTTTCTTCTGAAATGCCTAGAGGAAACGCACTTTCATAAAAATGACAGTTCAGCCTGACCCTCCGTCCTTAAGCTCCTGCCTGCGCCTTCGAGATGCCGCACATATGGTACAGTATGTTACAACCAGCTGCTAATTGGGCTCCCTGCAAACGTGGCTGTTAAGGTCAGCGGAATCACATGAGGACAGCCCAAGCTCTAAACCCAGGGGATGTGTGCCCTTCTGCCGACTGCACCGCTCCCTGCGCTACTGGCGAGAGGAAAATGGACTTATCCAGCCCAGAACAGGCTCCTAGCCAGCTTTGTTATTATTCATAACCCTTCTAGTATTATTATCCATGCATTTGGAGCTATGCATCGGGAAGCACAAGGCCTATTCCTCAGATACTTTGAAGCCAAAGTGTCTATATTTTGATTATGTTACGTATAATGCAGACTGAATTCATCCTGAAGTCTCCGTCTTGGGCTTCTTTTCAGTATATTTAGATAAAAACGAAATGTAAAATCAGCAAATTAGAAACTACGGGATTTCAGAATGCATTAGAATGTTACAAATCCTAACCCTTCTGTGTTGGGAGACCGTATTTCAACCAGTACCGTGTTAATCTTGTCGATGCTGGCATGCAGTGACAGAGTATTACTTTCAGCAAGTTGCGCGGGTGCGAGGCAAAGCTCAGGAGAGCCCAAGAGCGCTGTCTAATAACAAACCTCTGCTGATCTACGTGCCATCTCGACAGTGGCCGCAGAGCGTGTTTGTTTTTCAGGCTGTTGTTTTGCGAACATCCTGCCAAGAGAGCGTGGACCCCGCGCACAGCTCCGGCTTGACTATCAAAGTCAACAGAAAATCTCCCAGTGCTCCCAAATGTCTGCATTAATAAACTGTGTAAACAAAACATTCCTGGATACCTCACTGGGCCTGAAGTCTTATGGAACTGTTGCTGATTAAGGGGTCTCTTTACTTAGCATTTGTCTTTCACATTTATTTTTCAAAGTATTTCCGCAACAGGCCAACGTGAGTGAAGTTTCCTGACCCTCTGCCAATCACAATATAACCTTCAAAGGAAAGAGATAACCTCCCACTGAAGCAAGCAACAAAGAAATGTTCTTCAGAAGAAAATCCAGTAAAATTCAAATAGGGAATGCAAAACTGGAACTGGTTTTGAGAGCCAAATTCTAAGATTAATTTAACTCTTTAACCGGTTAACCCCATAGCGAAGGGGCTGATTGAAATCCGAGTTCCACCTCCCCAGCCGTGCTGCAGGGAGCAAAAGCGGGGCGAGATAAGACCTTCTGCGGCAGACACTTTGAAAGGCAGTGAGGAGCAAGGACCTTCCAGCTGGGGCTGCTCGGCTTTTATCAAATGGGAAGAGCTGAGATAAGCAGGACCCGAATCCGTGTTTGCAGTAGAACTGAGTGAGCAGAGAAGCTCTGGTCCCTTGGGCTATTCTGATACACTGGTCTTTATTTTCACCCCAAATCACAATGAAATTTGAAACATCATGTTTTGTCGTTGTGTTGTTTGTTGTTTTTTTGTTTTTTCTTTTTTGAATGAACAATTCCAAATGGACGTGATATCGCAACGATGGAGTGTTCTGACTGCATCTGATGGAGCCAGACTCTTTTCAGTGGTTCCCAGTGACAGGACGAGGGGTAGCGGGCACAAGCTGGAACATAGGAAGTTCTCATCAAATATGAGAAAAAACTTCTTTACGGTGAGGGTGACACTGGAACAGGCTGCCCAGGGAGGTCGTGGAGTCCCTTCTCTGGAGACTTTCCAGACCCGCCTGGATGCAGCCCTGAGTGATGTGCTCTGGGCAATCCTGCTTCAGCAGGGGAGTTGGACTGGATGATCTCTAGAGGTCCCTTCCAACTCGGAAAAATTCCGTGATCCCGTGATTCCCTGATCTGCTTATCATGCTACATCACCTCACGAGCGTGGTAGGTCAGACCCCTCCTGCCCAAACCCTTTCCACGGCCAGGTTTTCTGGCTGGATGACTTTTCTTTTCAGGCACCGGACGTACCGTATCTCGATCAAAGGAATGACTGCAGAGAATAGGAGAAAGTGCCGCGGGAAGCGCTGCTCCTCTGACAGCCCCTATGATAACGACGCGTCGCTGGTTATAACCCCCAGACAGAGATGATAACCTCCCCCTGATATACGCAACCAAAACAGTGTTCTTTAGAAGGAAATTCAATTGGCAGAAAATAAAAATAATTCTTTTCATGCTTTAAACAAGTTTCATGGACAGAGTGATCTGCACTAAGCACGTTTTTTTTATCTGTGTGTCTTCTCCCTAGATGAATAGCAAAATGATGCTGTTTAACTGGTGAGGAACTCAGCTCGTTTCAAGTGCCGTAGTCAACACCACTACCAAATCACCACGAGAGGCTTTGCCTGTTTTCAGCATTCATCTTTCCTTGTTTTGTGAATGGCCTTTACAAAACTGCCTAGAAACTCCACCTTTTGGGCTGAAAGTTGAAGCTCTTTGTCTTTGCTCCAGGGTGGACAATTCTTTTCTTTTTTATTTTGCTTACATTCTGAAGGGAAGCGGCTCAGAACCGGGCTGCGGATGGCCCTCGCGCAAAGCACAGGCAACGACATCTTTTCTGCTTTTGAGCAACCTCCAGGAGCACGTGTGCTCGTCCGGAAGATGTGTCTGCAAATACTGCTCACGCCCTCGCTATCTTTGAGTGGGGGAAGATTAATTAGTCATCCCTGTTAAATGCCACAACAGCCCGCCATTGCTTTAACCAGCACCAGCCGTGATTTACAGATGTGAAACCAAAGAAGAAAATTCTGTCCTTCTTGCCTAATTTTGGCTCTAAGTTTCTAAGCAAAATGCCGTGTTCCCTCTCATGAACCGAATGGTGTTTTGTTTCTGAGGGTCCAGAGCTTGCTGAAGGCTGGGGGAGGAAGAATGGGCAGAGACTGTTCAATAAGCGATAGTTCAGAAGTTAACCCATTGTGATCATAGAATCGTTATCGTCTGGATAATTATTTTTCTCACTGGGAGTTGGCCACGTTTCATTTTGCCCACTAGAAATGCAGATTCATTTACTTTTTTTTAACAAACTTCCTCAAACGACTGAATTCACTTAAATTTCCCAGCTTTGTGATAGGAAGGTTGTCTCATCCTCCACCAGAAGCTAACGAGGCAGATATAAGCTGAGGCAACAAATAGAGTGTTACGACAAATGTTTAAAATTAAAATATTCCTTGAATTTTTTTCCTTGCCCAGCTTTCACGAAGGCCACTTAAAGTTCCATTTTGGTATTAAAAGTGAGGGAACACGGAAGGAGAAAAAGGGAAGAAATCCCAGCTTGTATCTTTAAAGCTCTGGAATGGTGTAAATTATTACAGTGGTTTCACATTTTCATGGGATCAAGGCAACAACAGTAAGCTCATAAAACAGATACCACTAATTATGCAGAGGAGAAGTCATAAAGTCACTGGTGGAAGCATGTTTTATATTCATGAACACATCATTAAAATTTTAAGACGCACTATCAAATTCTACATTTTAATACTACACCCAACAGCATTAAACCCTCCCAACAAGAAAATCAGATTGTTTAATGATCGTGTTTGTCACACAGGTTTTATATGTCTGCCGTGGAAGCAGATGTGGACTTTTCTGTTGCTGGACAGCTTTTATCACTGGACAATTAAAAATAATTTTTATCCAAACCATTTATAGAAAAATTAAATAAAATTAAAAAAAAAAGGAAAGAAAAGAGCCAAAAAGTTGGGAATGTTTAATTGCAGAAATATTTAAATTTACCCAATCACATAAAATTCTTTTTATAGCATTGTCAATTTGGTTTTACTTCTCTTGTATTTTCTTTTTTAATTAAAAAGTCATTTTAAAGTAAAAGGATAGTGATTCAGGCAGGGAACAACCCAGCACGCAAACGTTAGGTAGTTTAAAGGAATCTTGAAATTAGACGTGGCTTTAACGTAGCCATTTAAATTAAGGGAAAATCTAACAGGAGACATTTCTGGCTCGGCTGCTCGGCTGAATCTCTTGGAAGATGGAAGAGGGTCTCGAGTCATGGAGTGACCGAGGCCACCATGGAAACACGCGTGTGAATTTTAAGGGTCCAGATCCTTCGGTACAGAAAGAGGTGCAAGAGACGGTAAATAGATGGGTTCTTGCTGAAATACCGACAACACAGGCAACCCCCTCAAAGCCGACTCTTGCAACCTGCGAGACAGACTCCTGTTTGGGGGTTTGGAGGAACCGTTGCCAGTGGCACCTCCCCACGCGATGTCCCTCCCTCCCACACCGCCGGTGGGATGGGGCAGTCGTTCCCCTGGGCTGCACGGGGAGCCGTGCCGCTTCCAACATCGGGACCTCTAGGAACAAGTCCCCCTCCAGAAAGGGTGGGTACAGTCAAGAACGTTAAGATTTATTCTTATTTACCAGAGTTCGCAAATGAATCTCAAATACTTAATGCTGCATTTGGAGGACATATTTTTAACATTTCACAACTGATTTTTGTTAAAACCTTATCAAAAGAACTAAACCGGTCTATCTCAAGTCAATTACTCTATGATGTCCAGGTACCAGCTAATACCGTAGCTCAGCGTTTACCTGCCAAAATGTCAAGGGAGAGTTTCAATTATTAACATAAAATTGTTAAAGTGAATTCTGTCAGGACTCGGCGAAGACTTCTGCCTAAAAAAATCAATGGCTCAATGTGGCCTAATATTAGGTCTTTTCCTAAACCTTTCTCCAGAGCCAATATTTGGCCTACACTATCTGCCAGCATCTTTTTAATGAGAAGCACACATCTAAAACCTCTCACAGCTCTCAAAATTTAGGAGTAAATATTTTTAAATTAAAACCGTATGCTAAGCAGTGCAGATTTGCTGGTGCAGATGTTATTTTTGGCTCATTTTCTTTAACTGATTCGTAACCAATATACTTCAGCCTAAGTTTCCACATTCATTATTATTCTGAATACCGCAGATACAGCGAAAGACATTAATAGCATAATATCTCAAGCCACTTTAGGCAGTTTCCTGCTTAGCAGCAAAATCGCCACTAAAATTCTGTGAATAAGGTGTATCCTCAGGACACTATAAATAGAAAAAGCGAGAAAAAAAAAGAA
This sequence comes from Larus michahellis, assembly GCF_964199755.1. Lineage (NCBI taxonomy): Eukaryota > Metazoa > Chordata > Aves > Charadriiformes > Laridae > Larus > Larus michahellis. Next base: position 85,662,573 of record NC_133900.1, on the reverse strand, counting down.
AATGGAGATGAAGGTGTCTGAAATAGAGAATGGGTCAGGAAGGACCGTTTTTTGTGAAATTCCACACTCCTCCTCTCTCAGGAGGCTCACACAATCCTTTGGCATTTAATTCCTAATCGCACTATATAGTTTCTCAAGCAAATACAGTCATGGGAGCTGTTGGGCGCTTTGCTGATGGTGCTTCCACATTCGTTCCAATTATTTAGGATTCATAATAATGCCCTTTTCTGCTGTTTAAATGCATGGCCATAATCCACAGTGTCATTCTTCTCTGGAAGAGACTGAAGTCTCTGGTGAAAGTCACAGTTTTCCACATTCTGCTAATTATTAGTTAATTCTCTGCTGATGAGGGACCCTGTTATCAGCCTTGTTACATTGGCCAATGGCGTATTAAAGAATGGATCGTGCCTTTTTTCCATAAATTGGTCTAATTAACATTATTCCTTGAAATATTGACCGTCCTTGGGATCCTGAAACCGCATTATCTCAAAAGAGCATGGGTATCTTTTTTGGCCGGGGATGGAAAAACTCTGATATATTTTTTGCATTTCAAAAATTGTGAAGTTAGCGTTCAGAGTGGACAATACGGCGTCAGAAGGCTTAAAGCACAGAGATGCTGCCCAGGCCATTTGCTGTGGTCTGTTCAGATATTTTCCTTAGAGACTAAAATTGCCAGTTCTTTCACAGTTCAAGGATGAACAAATTTTCTTCTTTCAGCTGCATTTACGTAAGGTGACCAGGTTTTGACTGTGTCAAATTATCCTATTCCTACAGTTGTGAGGAAATACACTGCAAATAAGTATTTTTCATGCGTGGATTTTTTGTAAGCAAGCCAAGAAATGTGAAATTTGAGAATGAGAAGCTCCTCAGCCATAGACACATATAGACTAAATAATGGACTAAAACCAATGAATTGTACATGAGCTTACGCAGGGAGTCTGAACGTAGGTTTAGATAAATGTTTGGGTGCTAGGGATCCAATGCACTAAACATCTGTTAATTTTGTGTAGTACTACGATAAGTAGGCCCACAACTGCTAGATCAAGGCAGTAAACAGCAAACGCAGCTTTTGCAGGATCAGGTCTCTTGGCAGAACTGCGTAGGGCTTGCAGATTTCCCATTTTTATGTCCTGAAACATTTCTGTTTGAGGTCTTTCTGTTATGTTTCGTCAGTTATATCTTAGACCTATATAAGATCCTTTCCTGTCCTTGATGCTGAAACTGCAGCTTCGGAACTTTTCAAAATTTCTTTAATTACTAGAAAGCTACGAAGTAGAAAAATAAAGCCGCTCTGGGGTTCTTATGTCTTTGGAAATGATTTTCCCAAAATTGTGGATGTTTTGCGGAGTGTCACATTTTTTTGAAAAGAACCAAACCCCAAACCTGCAGGTCATTCCTTTTTATTGCCCTCTGGAACAAAACAGAAACATGCAAGTGATGGAAAATGTCAAAACCAACGTTTTCACTGAATTGTTAAAAAAGTCCTGATATTTTGGTGAGAAAAGATTCAGGGAAAAAAACCCCAACCTTTTGAATGACATGTTTACAGACTGTCATTCCGTAACCAGAAGGATAAATATTTAAAACAGATAATTCCCTCTACCAAATCTAATAATGACACCCTGCTAGAGACGCTGGATAATCAGTCAGCGACTAAATCTAGGCATAATTTACCAGACCGGCTTCATTAAATACATTTTTTATTGTATGTTGCACAAGACCGAACTCCGTAATTGGGATTAATTGCTACCTTCATCAGTTTTAGCAAGGTCAAGGATTAAGTAGCCTTGGAGAATGCTTTGACCTTTCATTGGGACTCTGCTCCCTCCGAAATCTTTAGCTGTCAGATTGAGAACTGGGGGGTTCACAGGAGATTGCGCCAAAGTCGGTTTTGATGCTGTATGTTATTAGCCGTGCCTGATTTTACCTAGCCGTGAAATAGTCAGACCCTAACAGAACGGCTGCTTTGAAAAGCGATGTGAAAATCATATTAAGGTGCGAATTTTTCCATGGTTTGATGTTTTTCGTTACAGAATAGGAACTAAAGCTGAAATGCCAACCAAATTAAAAAGAAGAAAGATAGATTGAGACTAATTTTTATGTTTATAGGAAGAAAAGGCTTGAAGTTAATATGGCTAGCTGAAAATTTCATGTAAAAACTCTTTTTCTATGGACAAATGGCTTACGCTTTCAACTTTTCATGAAAATGCCCCTAAACAAAAGATTTTCAGCCAAAAACTTGTCTGGTTTTGGTTACTTGGGAGGGAGGAGGTTGAGGAAGAATTAAAATTTTACAATACGGGTCTAGAAATGCTCTTCTGCACTTGGTTATGTATATTTAAGACATCTCCCTCCTGGCACGATTTGCAACACAATAATGGAGCAATGCTGAGAAACCCACGCTATTGCTCTCTACTTAAATTCCCAGAATTGTCAATCTGGCAGCTCTCACAGTACAGCATTTACATAATTTTTAAATTACAGACAATTATACAAAACCCTTCTCCATCAAAGGATCGGTTGCCTTCCCCACCCTCCCCCTGAAGTCAATAGCAAAGCCTCCTCTCTCAGCAGTGGAAACAAAAGTGTCTTGGTCACACTCACAGAGGAGCGCCGTCTGCTTACAACCGTTATATCTTTTGCTTTTGCCTAATGCTATGGTATTTGAGAAAATATGTTAGTAACGGGGATGCTATAAACAGTAGCTGGGGAGTCTTTGATGGGAAGCACTCTTCAGGGAGGGCCTATATGGTGACTATTTATAGAACGGCAAGAAATAAACAGGTAACGATGGATTTGGGGGTTTGTAAAACTGCAGACTCCCCGTGACTTGAGATGGAAAGAGGTTTTTAGGGGAGAATCATTGATGGGTTTGGGTTTTTGTTGTCGGGGCTTTTCTGGGGGGAGGCAAAATCGGCATTTTCCTAAATGACCGTAAATCGTAGCTGTCAAACAAGGAAACACGGTTTCCCCGGTGCCTCCCTTCACGCTGCCATCAACCCTTCGGCTCCACGAGCATCACATTCTTTACAACCGTTAGCGTGAGACAACCCAGGATTGCTCTTATCTGGCGCTGGCACTGAGCGGGGGGGGGTGGTTCCCAACCAAATCGCAGACAGACGGCTGGATGGACGGAGGCAAACACGAATTCCGACTTACCGCCCGGTTCCTTTCAGGCGTGTGCGCATACGTGGGTGTCACACACGGTGTTTGTGTGGGGCTATACTTTTGTGCAGGGATTCGCAAAAGCGTTTCGTTCTGAAAAGCTAAATCCCAGCGCTTTCTCTTTCGCTAAAGCAGCTGCTCGTAGGGAAAAGGAAAAAGAAACCAACCCGGCGACTTTTCTGTGCTTTTTCTGCGGGGTACGTGCTCTTCTGGTGGTGAATAAATAATGCCCGCGGTGCCGCGCGGCAGCGGACCTTGCCCCGCGTTGTAGTTAGCCAGCGAAAAAGGCGGCATCTGCTTCTTCTCAGACGTTAATACAGCTAAAGGAATAAGACATCAGAGGCCTGCGAATGAGAAGGCCTTTTTAAATTTACAAAGCATTTGCTCCTGAATCCACCTCAGCCAGTTTGGGGAGAGCGCTTTTGGCACCAAGTCACCCTTCAGGGAAAGACTGATAATGATCACTAAAGACATACTACGGGCTCCTGCCTCGCTCACTTCAAAGGCCTTCTCTCTTAATCAACATTAAATCATCATTTTGCCTTGGATATAGGGACAGCTGTGCACAATCTATTTGTTTTAAAACAGATTAGGAATGGTTTTTCTGCCAGAGCATAAGCTGCACGATAAATGTACTTTAAAGACATAACTAGGAAAAACATTGCTCCCTTCGTTAGCTAGATCCCGATACTAGCTGAGAACACGCAACATCCTCCCCGGGCTGGATCCTTCTTTGGCAATCCCCAAGAGCCCTCAGGAATTACGGGGAGTTAAAAAAAGTCCAGTGTGCGTTGATCCCAGATGTGCATCCCGGTGAGAAGATGTCCCTGACCGGGGACAGTCACGGAAAGTAGGGTGAGACCTTCTAGATCTTCTGCTTTCTTCTTCCTTTTTTTTTTTTTTTTTTTTTTTTAACCTCAGGGTTGCCCTATTTCATCCCCTGACAGTCTCACAGGGCGACAACAAAGGCCTTTTATTACCCAATTAAAAGCTGATAGTCAGATAGTTGTTAAATCATTAAAGGCCCTAAATTACAGGGGGAAAAAACCCCTCCTCTAGATCCGTACTGGAGATATTTTTCCATAGTTGCTAAGCGTCTCTCTACCAGCTGCTTTTGCTACGCAACACAAATGCACTGACATGCGCAGTATTTAAAAGAAAAGCCTACAAAAAAAGGCACATTTCCAGAATAGGACAGTATATATGGAAAGCGGTGGTTCCCGAAAAAATCTGGGGAGTCAAAATGAGTATCCAACTGAACGTCGTTCCCAGTCCAACTTTGGGGTGAAAGGAACCACTCGGTTTCTGTATGTGTAGAGAGAATATGGATAATGGAACAATATAGTGAGTCGTATTGTCCAAATTGTTTAAAAATATATTGAAAAATTAACATAGGCCTATAAAAATATTACAAAGAATATATCTCACAATGGGAAACTTAGGATGTTCAATCTGTATTATTTTTCCAAAAAAACAAGAAGATTGACAGGCAGCTTGCTTGTATGACACTAGTTCCTTCATGAAGAGAAAACACTGTTTGTCATCCTTTACATATTAGAGAAATGTAAAATGAGATTAAGAGAGTGGAAGCCAAAGTGAGACAAATTCAAATAAAAAATGAGTTCCAGCTTCTCAGAGGGACCCGCAGAAAAACCCACCAAACGATAGATTTTCTGCACTCGGTCCCTCTCTTGCTGTCTTTAAGCCAAAACCAGCCAGGCTTTTCGGGGTGTGCCTTAACCAAGCACTATCTGCTTTAATTCAGACTGTGCTCCGTTCCGGAGGGGCTGGCAGAAACGTAACGTCTTCCCAAAGGGGAGTGATGTGATCAAGGGGGATCCACCAGTACCTTCCAGCTCCACCATCCCTCTCCGGTCCTTGGTTCCGCTGCGTGCCCAGCGTTTTCCTGCTGCTGCCTTCACCGGGAGCATAAACCTGGGACCAGCAGGGGTGAATCGTCACCCCAGTTACAGCCAGCTGTCACCAGTTACCCAGCCGGCCTACGCACAAGGGATGGGGTCTGTCGTGTCTGCACGGAAGGGCAATCGTGCCCACCTCTTTAGAGGGTATCGTTCATTTCTGAAAATACCCACTATTGTTAGGACCCTTTTCTAAATCCAAGAAAATGAACCACTAAAAAACAAAAGTCAGGCCTATTAGGCTTTTATGATAAACCACAGTTTTGCCTTAACCACTTAATCTCTCTTTAAATATTCGTTTCAAAAGGAAGAATGTCTGTTCTTGATGCCTTCGTGACACAATTCAACTATTCTACTCTAGAAGTCTCAGCGATCAATACTTCCCTCTGTTCTATATATATGATTTATTTTTACATAAATATATATATGCTATACTGTGCGATTTTGTGATAGAGACAATCCAAGATGAACCAGCTTGCCAGAAAAGTGGAACCCAGCGTAGCCAGGCAGATACTACCACTCACTTTGGTTCTCGCACTGCGTTTATCACATGGGGGATAGGGAGTAAGTGAGAAATGCAGATTAATTTCTTTCTGTAGGCGCTGTCCTTAAGAATATTAGACCTCCAAGAGGCTACTGCCAGGCACGGGAATAGGGGGAGAAGAAAAGATGACTAAAAGGAATTTTAGCCAGCTAACAGTGTAGGGAAGCAGCTGAGCAAAGGGAGGTCAGGTTAGAAATGGAGTAAAAAAAGGGTAGATTTTTGACCAAAAAAAAAGGATTAAAGATTGAGAGGAGAAAATCCTGGTACTCTTGAGCAGAAGAAACTACACCACATGCGGAAAAGCTGCATCCTGGCAAGGAAAAGGCTCCTCTCGCTAGAGCAGAGCAGTGGTAGGACCTTGGGTGAAGGGCAGCCCGTCTCGTCCTCCCGGAGTAACCTCTTTCTCGGTGGAGGAGAACGCACCAGATGATGCAGGCAGGGTGCAAGGAAGCAAAAAGCATATAAAATGTATCGCATGCATTTGAAAAACAACAGAATGCAAATCAAGGCAACATAAATTAAAGAGAGAGGGGGAGAAAGTTACTCCGGGGGTTTTATCCCCCTGCCCCCACAGGATACAAGCTATTTCCTTTGACTTTGCAAGAGCAATTTCAGAACGCCACTTCTGGCACTGCCTGAGCTGCGTGTATTTTCAGCGCTTGGCAAGAAGACATTTAGAAGATAGAGCTTGTTCTTTTACTCGGGAAAGGGAATTAGACTTCTTGTGCAGTGACAGTAAATAATGCATTTCTCCACCGAGGTCACCATCGCGTGGACAACAGTAAATTTGGCATTTCCTAATTTTTCGCCCCTTGACTCTGCAACCTAAGTAACTTTCTTCTCCCCGTTGAGTAATTGTCCACATGGAGTCCATTTTTATTGCGCGTGTGCTCGTGGCGAGCTTCAGGCAGAGGGAGCACGTACGGCCCAAGAATGGGCTACATGTGGGCAACACATTTCAAAGAATTACAGTTCCTGAGAGGTAAATAACTCCCTGCTAATGTGCAGCGTTGAGAAAACGAAGATGGGGCTCCCTGACCATTGCCAACGCAGAGGACTAATCTTTCGTAATAGACCCCGTTCTGATTGCTCTGCAAATTTTCGCTACTAAGTAATTCCACAAAGTAATTTGAGGCGATTAATAATCCGATATGACTGAAGAATTGCGCCCCTTTTTAAAGTACATCAAGCCGACTAAAGGTTCAAAAACTAATCTCCAATAACGTACATCAGCCTATTACGATTCCAAGAGAGCTCTATCTGATGCTATATAAAAACGCTAAACAGCGTGACCAAGAGTGATGGCAATGGCTTCAATTTATGAAAGCAGTTCTAGGACGTAGCAATAGCCACACTGGATTAGATTAAAGCCCCAGTCCCTAACGGTGACCAGTAGCAGATGTACGGGAATACGAGAAAGAGATGGTAAGCCCTCCTTTGCTCTGCCGTCAGACGCTGTAAGTTTACACCGCCACTGGCCGACATCTCTACCTGCTTATTGACAGAACTCTCGGTTTTCCAGAATTCTGCTTCGTGCTGTGAAAGATTGCACTCTTGACAGAAGGTGAAAAGAGGTTTTATATATCGCTGATAATCACCGAGCGAAGAATATCATCCCCTCCAGAGGAGCTCTGACACGCTGGATGCCCAGACCAAGCGAAAAAGCCCAAAGCGTAAATCTGAGTTTGTTCCTACTATATCCAACGAAACCGCGGAGACCGCTGGGTGTCTGCCGTCTTTCAGCGTCAGTATATAAAACTCGCAGGCCCAGCCAGACCACTGACCCTCATTGAACCGACAAATTGTGACTTTGATTTTCAGTTTTATCTAGTATTACAGGGAAAAGTAAGGCTTAATTTAAAATAAAACCCTTAAAACGTGTGCATTTTTAATCACTGAGCGGTGTCGTTTCTTTCTTGTGGGCAGAGACGCTTGTGGTAGTTACACCGGGACGTAAGAAATATGGTTTTAGGAGTTTGTGTATTTCAGGGCTTGCTCTGTCAGTAAGGATAATTTTGAAAAATTGATAAAGATAGAAGAATTCAGATTGACAGTTCCACTTGCAAGTGGTGGCCAACAGCTGCCAACACGCAGCATCCAAAGCGTGGGAACTACCACGTGTACCTGCCAGATATACAGAAGGAAAAGGGAGGAATCCAAGTCGTGCCTAAACAGTATCTAGTTTGGGTCTTGTTGCTCCTTTACAGAGATGATGAGGAGAATCTGAGGAAGCTCTTGTGAAAATGATAAGGGGAAGGTCAGAGCCTCGCACCGCAGTGGAGCTGCTGGAATTCATGGTCGTTTCTGGGCGCGAGGTGTCCTGGTTTGAGGAGCGTCGGGTCTTGGGCAGAAGTAGCTCAGCAAAGTGAGTCGGTGTTCGTGTCTTTCCGCTTCCGTGCCTCCCGAGATGAGAAAGGGTTAAGCAGGAGTTAGGGATGCATGTGAAAATATATGGGTGAAGTAGGGGGAAAAAAAAAAAATATTCTCTTGTAGCTTGAGCCACTCCATCTGTTGCCTTAATTCAGTGGCAGACCTTGACTGGACCCTGGGATCTGCTAGTCCCACACTCCATCCAGCCTCTCTCTGTAAATTAAGTTGTTGGCCTGTGTTGCCGAGGGTTTAGGAAGGTGAGTGATGACCTTGGTTTGAGTATGTTTGTATAGAAACATGTCACTGCGGGATGATGTCTTTCCTCCAGGGACATAGGGCCCAATACTAACCATTTGTTAAGAAAATAGCAAAGCTAAACATATCCAGTGTATGAAAGGATCCAACACCCTTGCCAAGTGTAACTTTCACTCATCTTTGAAACATCAATGTACGCTATATTTTAAAGGTTATTTTTAGCACTTGTCTTTTAAACTGTTTCCCATCTGATGCTAACATCTTGCAACTTAAAAACTAATATGAGTTATTTTTATTATTAAAATGGGAAATCTCTTTAATATATTGTAGTATGGCAATATGTTTAATATACGTTTTAAAAAGGAGATCTAAAATAGTATTTATTCTCAAGAATGAGGACACGTAATTCCAGAGAAGCCACACAATGCTTTCAAGTTCTATGTTTCTTTATATAGCAAAGATTAAAAATAAAATTTTAAGGAGGATATAGTTCTCCTTTATTCCATCTTCCCTCCGGTATTTTCCCGGCAGTCGTCTACGTTCCTGCATTCTGGTACGTGTGTGTTGATGTTCGGAGAACTGGTTGTGGTTGTTCAATCGTCTGAGAAAGTTCTGTTGTAAAATGAGAGCAGTTCTGCAGCATTAATTTTGAAACCAGGTAAGACATTCGGTAGTTTTCCCTATTTCATGAAATCCACAAGAATACATGAACAGATAAATTCGGACGAGAACCACATTTTTCAAGCCAGGTAGTCTTAAAACTGAATTCCTTACTGTGGATTTAGATCCAAACTTTAGGCATCTGAGCCTGAAAATGTTGGCCTCGCTTAATATCCCTATTCAGGATTGATTAATGCACAGTCAGGATGTTTTTCCATACAGCCAGCCTATAAATGTTACCTTTATAAAGTTCAGCCCATACTAACTTGGTGTATCTTTAAATAATTTATCTTCCTTCCCCTTCCACTCTTTAAATATTTCAGCCTATTTTAGGTTGCGGAGCCGCTGTGGAACCGCTGATTCGGTGGTGGAGCGTGTCCCTGGTATGCGGGGTGGCTGGCGCGGGGGCCAGTCTTGGTTTAAACAGGAAAGAATGAAACCGTCGGAGGCAACGGGAGCTTTGCCACCAGCTCCCACCTGGGCTGGCTCCCACCTTTGGTCTCCCGGGGTGTAAATCGAGTGTGACTCCACCAGCGACTGTGAGGCGCAGTGTAAAACCGGTGGTGGTGGTGGGGAAATCAGACCACAAGCAACCAGAACTACGAAAAGCCGGTCCAAGGGAAGTACCTGTGTCAGAGGAGGGTGTATTTCAATGTTTCGTCCTCTGCAAAATTCTCTCTAACGATGCGTTTCGGGAAAGACTGCCTACCGTCATGTGGAGCCATTCCTGATGGATGCATTGTAGGAAGTTAATGATAAAAATGCTGTATATGTTTGTTTTTTTTTTTTCTCTCCCACAATGAATGGCTAAAGAAGTTACCTAAAACTGGTCATGAACCATCTCCTCCACATGTGAACAATCTTTTTGTTGTACCTGAACTTTTGTAGATTCCCAGGTCCTGCTCAACCCAACACAAACAGAGAACCACCAACGTGCTTCAGTTGTTCCTCTCTTGCGACCGTGCCCTTTCATTTCTTCTATTTAAAGAACTGTATTAGTTAGGAATGACTTAATGTCAGGAATGCACTCAAGCTCTTTAGCTGAAAATAGTCTTTATTTACAACCAGTTTTCTATAATTTTTTATTTTGGAAGCCATCATTCCATTACTTTTCACATAAGTTAAAGCAGAAAAGAAACGTATTTGAGTAGAAGAGTGGGAACTAAAGGTCATTTCATTCAAAAAAAAAAAAAAAAGCATACGTTTTATTTGGGCCAGCCCTGAAGAACAGAATAAAAGATTGGACAGATATCCGGAGAAATGCTCCAAATGTTTTCTGGGTGAGAAAACACTTCTAAATTAATAAATTAATAAACTGTTAGATAAACGGAATAAAATGTTAAGTGCATTTTGTTTTATACTGAGCATAAAGAGGAGAATAACAAACCCTTTTAACAGCAGCCAGGATATTATTCCCAAAATAACTTCAAGCGATGCAGAAGCCTGCGTGGTGAGAGGGCCACAGCTAGACGTCCTTTGGCCTGGGTAAAATGCTCCGCGGAAGCGGGGTGCAAACCACCTGCACCTCCGTCCTTCCAGAACACAACTCCGCTTTGTGACAACTATCAGACTCTAGCGGAAAGAAACCAAACCCTTTAAAACCCTCCTAACACCGGGGAGGTCTCCGAACTGGAGTTTTTCCATCGGGAAGAGACGTGCACAACATTAGGGGGCCACGTGAAATGGAGTGGGGCCAGCCGGGCTCCGGAGGTGTGTGCTGGGGCCTGTTGCCAGCTTGATTCCAGTTTTAATTAACACGGGGGGCTGCGTTGCAGCAGTTGAGGAGGTGGGCTCTGCTCTGAGGAAGGTTTTATTCCAGGCAGAGAAGTGGGAGGGTGGGAGAGGTGGTCACCTCTGAAGCTGCCTCAGCTTGAGGTGTCAAAGCCCAGAGACTTCATTGTCCATGGAGCTGGTCAGAGCTCAGATTTCAGCATCCCTCTCTGCTGAACCTTCCGCGGACTGTTATTCTTTGGCAAAAAAGTTTTGTTAGTTTTTCTGCTTCAGAGAGGAGACACACGCAGACGTCTCCCACAAATTACAAAGCTCCTTGCCCTTTGGGCGAGTCACAAATGCCATAACTTGGCTCAAACCTGAAAATATCAGCTGCTGAAGATCTGCAAACACTTCAGGCTCCTCCTGTGAGAGAAACTCCTCATCTAGCAGGGACTCTCCAAGTACCTGGTCACCACCCTGCAGAGGGAAGGTGGTTCCCCACTCTCCATCACTCCAGTTGCTACACAGGTGGAGCATCTTTGCATGGTGGCTGGAGAACAGCTGCTCCTTCTGCTCCTCGATTTCTTGCTCTGTTTCCTGCCACTGCCTCTTGCTGCCAGGCCTGAGGAAGAATGAGATCCTCCTGGGGCAATGGTTAAACATAAGACATGACGGACTACTTGAATTTATTTCCCTTTACTCCCATTTCTCCAAGGGCTCTGGTAGAGAACAAAGCGAATGCAGCAAGTGGGACGATAGACTCTGCAAAGAAGCATTTTGACAAGAGAAGATAGTGCAAAAGGTCAGCATTATCTTGCTCCTCTTCTTTCTCTCTTTGAGTTTTGCGAATCTGGTATAATGGTAACAGATTATTAACAATACGTTGGCTTACCTCAGTTTAACAACCCAGACCTTCCTTTCCCTGGGCCAGGGGAGAGGCGCCTGGGCCTCACGAAGCCCCCTTAGACCTGACACTCCAGGTGAATTTACCAGCCCCCTTGAGGACCTAAATCAGCTCTTGTCTATAAGAGCTCCCTGCGCGGCTTGTCGTCTACTTGTCAAATGGGTGTATTTTTGAACTGATTGATGCAAATCTGAAAAAATATTGGTTTTCATCTGCATCTTCGTATCTTGTGGGGTTTTGCTGCTCGTTCTCCTGGTAACCCAGCAGTAAAGCAACACTGCTTAAGTTTCATTTATTTCTTATTATATTCATCAATTTTCTCTTTACCTTGCCGAATCATTTTTCGTCTTGGTTAGTACCAACACCCTTATTTCCATCGCCACAAGGCCTGAGCAACCAGGGACTAAACAGAAGAGCAATGGCAGGAAGAATATCTTAAATATCTTCTCGTTGGGTGTTTATTAATCCTGACTGTAGAGAAATACAAGAAAAATCAGTCACCCTGAACGCTTCAGTTTTTACTTAAATATTTGGGATTAAAATGGTATATACCTGTGTTTGCTGCATCCTTTTATGGTTTTTTTTGTTATTTAAGTAAAGTAGATTTATGATTTATGCAATTATGTCACCTCCAGATCCTCGCTAGAATTAATTGTTCCAGTAAAGAATGAAAAGCGTGACTCTCTACCACTTGCAGACAGGAAAATAATGGTTTCAAATTTTAAACCAGATTTTCTCCAAATGTATTTTTAGTCATATTTTTGAGGAAAACTCTGCAGATGTCAGTCAGTGGTCATGTGCATGCCTGTGACTATATTCCTATTTTATTAAGAGTTTAATATTGCTTCTCAGCATTTCAAAGCTGTAGGCAAAAATGTTAATGAAAAAGCTGTATTTCTATGGCGAGTACATGACATTGTAAACAGAAAACAGGCTGAGCTTGCAAAACCCAGATTTGGACTCAGTTTTTTTCAAAAGTTGATAATTCATTCTCCTTCGCCCCTTTTTAGAGATGAAATTAATGCCTGAAATTTTGGCACAGTTGCTGTCTGAATTTGTCACGCCGTTTTCCCAAGCTGGGGTGTTTGGATTTGTGTTCTGATGGACTTGTTCTCCAACAAATTACGAGAACGTCTCCTGGCAGGCTATCTGAGTTTTTCCACTGTACATTTATTTTCTGGTGATAATTTGCTGTCTCTGTTAAGATTTATTTGAGAAACCCCCACAGCAGCAGAGTCCCTAAAGAACAGGTACTTCTCTGCTTTTTTCCTTTAGAATTGTAATCCAAGTTCAGTTTTAGTTTTATTACTCTTTCCCTTCCCGGTCTGGCAATCCCCTGGAGAAAAGCTGGCCTCCAGGGAGGTTCACAGGGAATCGTAACCCCGAGATCGTGCCGCGGAGGGCAGAAATCAGACCATGAATTTCTTATCCTCCTGGACTGCCTGGGGGCACTACCCTACGCAGAGCCCCGCGCCGGGGGGCTGAAACAGGAAGGGAATAAAATCTGTCTAGATCAAGTGTTGCCATGGCCAAACCAAAGGCAGCGCTTGGTCCTGCCCTACTCTCTTGGGGCTTTGGGGTGAAAGTCTCAAGGTTTGGTACTTGAACTGTGATAACAGCAAGGAGGAGGTTCTGGTGTCCAAACAAAACAAAAAAAAAAAAAAAAAAAAAAAGCGAACACAAAACCCTTGGAAATTATATGTAATTTCCACTCCAACATTTAAGAGATGTTGAACTTGGAAAATCTAGGGTTTGAAAATGGAAACGCCAAATTTACATGCTCGCACCCTTCTGCGATCCGAACTCTACAATCTTAACTCTGTCATAGTGTGTGTGCGCGCGTCAGCTTGTGATTTTCACTTTTGCTAGCTCACGAGCTGTGAGAATGAGCGGCGTGAAATTTATAGCACGGTGCTGAGTTGCACCTATGCAGATGAGGAACTTCCCAACATAGAAACACTTGTGCTGTATTTGAAACAACGATCTCTTAATTTAAGACATTTTTGGATATGTAACTTAAGATCTAATTTGAAGACTGATTTCTCTTTGTAAGTCTCCTGTGAGAGACTGAGATTTTTAGAACTCGAGCACAAAATGCGCAATGCAATCAGAAGCCGAGTCAGCAGTAGTTTGTTGTAAGTCTGTTAATGTTTTGCAAACTCAGAAAAGCGATAATTTCGGCCATCTGACTTCTGTAGTGACGGCAGAGTGCTAAATTTATTAAGCAAAACAGAAATTATCACAGCTTCCCAATAATGCTGAAATAATAATTGAAAATAATGTCCCCACCGCGTGGCACGTTGAATAATGACCTTGGGAGAAAATGCGAAGATAAGAAAGAGAAATCGGCTTAACACCACGCGAAATCAGTTGGTTCCTATTAATCTTACAGAAAAATTGTACTGAAAATATGGGGGGTTTAGTGACCAATAAGAAATGTTGTTTGCTTCCTTTTGATTCAACACTTTCTCGGTTGAAACAAACAGCTATCGAGTAGCAGAAAGAGTGGAACAGCCGTTTATTTGAGGGGTTTCTATTGCCACCTAGTGGTTCCCCCCCTCCTCCCCCCTTCCCTGAGCACCAACGCGAAGATTTCGGAAGATTTTTCGCTTGTCTGGAGCAAATGAGTTTATTTACTGACAAGTGAGGGGGTGATGCAAGCGATTTAATTTTTTTTAGACGTTTTGGACTAGATGATCTCTAGAGGTCCCTTCCAACTCTGAAGATTCCGTGATTCTGTATCAAGAAGAAAGGCATGAAGTTAAATTACCTCCTTGTGTGGACTAAGCCAAGTTCTGTGTGTAGCTAAGATCTCCCCCAGCTGACAGAAATGAAGACCCATAGACTAACTTAGTAACGGGCGCTACTTAGAAAAGAAGCTATAAAAATGTGCTTTTGTTGTCGTTGAAAGCAGGTGACGTGGATTTGGCGTCATTCTGTCTTGCCTGGGTTTTAATCTTCTGTAGCTCTCTGATTTCTGTCGACTCAATCCATTTTTACCCCTGGAGCAAAACCCGCTTCTACCCATATAAAAAGAGTAAGATATTAATGTTGGTCTTGACAAGGTAAGCTGAGATAAATCGCAAGAATGATGAGGTCTTCAGTTCTCGTGACTCTTTCTTGATAACGGTGAATATAAAACAATTTTCTGAGCTCTTGCCCTTGCACATTCACACCTGAGCATTAAAATAGAAACGAGGGAGAGTCTCCATGCCTCTTACTCGTGCCAATATGAGTCCGAGGGTTCCCTGAAGGCCGTGGAGGTGTTCGTGTCTCTGGAGGTAAAACTTGCTGTAAATAAAATTAGAGTCGAGCCCACAAACTTGAATAAAGTCCAGAAGTTTTTCTTTGGACCTGGTCTCGTGCGGATAGTACGGTCCTGTAATATAGATTATAACACGTAGCACCTGCGTGTCAGAGCTCCTTGGACCACCGTTTCATTTCTCCACAAAACAGTTTTTTGAAATTTCCTTCCTTTTGAATGAAAAACTTTCCTCTATATAAATTGCTATCTTTTGTTTGTTTGTTTCAGTATAGGCTGAAAAATGGGATTTTTTTATTTCTCGAAAGTTCTGGTTTAATGACAAGTAAAAATGGTAAGCGTTAATTTTGCTTCCACTGCTTAAACAGAAATGGTGTGTTCTGAGTGATAACCACTCCTCCTTTTAAAATAAACCACACAGTTTTGTCTTGGCAGACGTTCAGCTCTCGAAGACTTATCTGCTTGTAAAGTTTTCCTTCGCGTACATGGTCACTCAGTTTAAATACATTTTTTTTTTAAAGTACGGAGCAAACTACAGAATGGAAAAAAGTGTGAAAGCTTTGATATATATTCTATCTTTACTGTGTGCGTATGGAGTTAACTCTCTCAGTCCCGATGAGCGACTCCCCCAGGCTTGGAATGTCTTTTCCGAGGCACAAGAAAGGCCCAGCTGAAACTTGCTCTTCCTGCAGTCGGGGGCTTTTCTCAACATTTTTAATGCACAAATTGGCTGGAAAAAGAGGGTCGCTGGGAGCCTGACATGGCGCTCGGAGACGAACATCCTTTTTCCCATTCGCTCAAAGCCTTCCTGAGTAACCTTGGCCCGGTCACGTAGGCTCAGATTTTCAAAATTATTAAGATACTTAAGGAGGTACTTTTTAAACACTCTTCCGCCTCGGTTTTCCACCTAGTAAATAACATGCTCTGCAGTAGCACTTCTTTTCCCTGTCTTGCGCTTATTTATGGAGAGTATTTAGGAAGAGCGAAGCACTTACCTGGCTTTTGTCTTTGTGAGTCCTTGGAGCTCTGGTGTCCTCTCACAAGAGGACCTACCTCAGCTGGGAGGAGGCGGCCCCGTACCAGCTTCAGACCTGGAGTCGACGCCACGTTTCCAGCAGTAAAATAAACCAGGAAACCAACATGAATGGTCATTATTCCAACGGAATGTGGCTTGTCGTGCTCAGACCTCCCATTGCAGAGTGAGCCGCTACAAGGCTGGTGCTCCAAGGCTCATGCCCTGTATCAGGGCAAATGTTCGGTGTCCTCCGCCGTTATTTCTTGAGGTGTTCCAAAGTTCATCGTTCATAGAATCATGGAATCATTTAGGTTGGAAAAGACCCTTGGGATCACCGAGTCCAACCATCAGCCCCACTCTACAAAGTTCTCCCTTACACCATATCCCTTAACACCACATCTAAACGAGTCTTAAACACATCCAGGGATGGGGACTCCACCACCTCCCTGGGCAGCCTATTCCAGTGTCTGACCACTCTTTCTGGGAAGAATTCTTTCCTAATGTCCAGTCTACAGGCTTCCTACAGGCTTTAATAAGCAAGTAAATTTAAAATTAGATACTTTTTTTTTTTTTACTACTTTTGTTCTCCCTAGAGGCATTTTTCAGCCGAATATTGCCTATGCTAAGGCAACAACCATCTTTGAAGCCCACTTTTAAGTGGTTTATTTATACCATATTCCAGAGTGCATATTGTGTTTTTTCACTGAGTGAATTTGAAGTCCGGGTTTTGGTTGGGTTTTTTTTTGTTGTTGTTTTATTATATTTTTTTTTTAAGGGGAAACACAGCTTCCAAATGGATTTATTTTTTTTTTTTCTCATATAGCACAAGAAAATAAAACCCTGTCGGGTTGTATGCTTAAACTCATCTGTTGTGTTTCAATATGATGAAAAGTACAAATACCTCAACAGTAGGAGCGCCGGTAGCCAAGCGCGTAGTTTGCCTGGTTAAAGAGAGGAGTTAATGGAAATTTGAAGTCATCTTTACAGCTCAAGGCTGCGTTGAGTTTCCCGAGTGCTCTGTGTTAAGGTTAAGCTGTGGTTTCCAGGCCTGTGCCAGGGGACTGGTGTTCTGCTCCCCCAGCGCAGCCCCGCTCCGGCCAAACTGGAACTTTCCCAGTGCCAGCGTTGGAGTGGCCGTGGGGAAGCCATAGAAAAATTTCTGTAAAGGGCATAACATCGCAAAAACTCAACAGCTAATTGCTGGGGTGAGAAGGTCGCAGGGAACTGCTGGTCGCTCGGATGCCTGGGATTGTAAATATCTTCCTGAAATGTTTTGGCGTTTGTGCGGCTGCAGCGAGCGAGTGAGCGAGCGAAAAGGGAGAATGAGGCATGTGGGAAAAGATGGAGACGGCCGAGGCACAGAGGAGTAAGTGCTTCTAGTTGCTCTCCAGCGGGCTGGGTGATTAATGATGGGTTTTTCCGAGGCTCCGGGTTGCCAGGGATCTGGATGTTCCCCACAGCAGCCCTCGGGGGTGAGCTCAGGCGAGTGCAGTTGTGCCTCTCTGCCCAGCGAGGCGACTGGGTCCCGTTCAGGTCCTCACCAGCAGCCCCTGGTGCTGTAACCAGTACCCGATCGGGTGCCGCAAAGATTTTCTGAATGGCTTAGGATGTTTTGGAAAATGGGGAAGACGATTTTATATAACAAAAACTAAACGTGGTGCTGGAGTTTTGCTTCTCTGCTGTCATTCTGCAGGTGTAAAATCCGTACTGCGGCAGGGGATCCGTACTGCAGCTACCCCTCTCTGGGGTAGCTCTGGGCAGCGCGGTCTTGATGCAGATCGTCTGGGTTTAGCACGTTTGTCCCCTGGCCAGATGGGGACCTCCCTGGCATGGGTGCATCTGCTCTGCTCTGCTCCACCAGCATATCAAGAGGAAGATGAGAAGGCTCTGGGGAGACCTTCCAGCCCCTTCCAGTCCCTCAAGGGGCTCCAGGAAAGCTGGGGAGGGACTCTGGAGCAGGGAGGGGAGCCGTGGGACGAGGGGGAAGGGTTTTCCACTGACAGAGGGGAGACTGAGATGAGATGTGAGGCAGAAATTCTTGGCTGTGAGGGCGGTGAGCCCCTGGCCCAGGGTGCCCAGAGAAGCTGTGGCTGCCCCATCCCTGGAGGGGTTCAAGGCCAGGTTGGACGGGGCTTGGAGCAACCTGGGCTGGCGGGAGGTGTCCCTGCCCAGGGCAGGGGGTTGAACGAGATGGTCTTTAAGGTCCCTTCAAACCTGAGCCATTCTACGAAGGTGTGTTCCCCGCTCATCATCCTTGCCGTGACCCAGGGAGAGGACAAACAGTGCTATCAAGGCTTCAGGCTTCTACCTTCAATGTCTTCTCTCAGTACTAATGTGGTAGCACATAAAGTCTCCCCATTCAGCAAAGCGCGTAATTGAAGTGAGAAGGCACACGGGTAATCCCTTTCCACCTTAGCAAGGCACAGCGTGCGTTTAAATCCTATTAAAGCCCGTTGGACTCAAACATGTACTTAAAAGTTTGGTGGAGTTGAAAGGCAGACGCGGAGAAAGAAATGGAGGAAAGGCAACCCTGCCTGTTAGCTACACAAAGGGCTGACTCCTGTCCGTGCGTTCTAGCTGCGGGATTTAATCACAAAAACGTCCCGATACAGACAGGTAACACCTATTACGGAAGGTTGCCACGCTTCGCAGGTAGATTAGGATTTAGTTGGATGCTAATTGTCTTCATTCCACAGAAATTTCACCCAAATTGCATGCTGGGCACAAGCACGTGTTTTTCCTCCCACAATTTTTGAGGCCAGGACAAGTGTTTGCCAGAGAGATAAAAAAATGTCAGTCTACTCTGCGGGTAGTTTGCATCGGGAATGGATGTTTTCTGGAAACGCTTTCTTCTCCAGGTAAATTAACTTTCCTTAAAAGGCTCTCAAGCACTAAGTTGGAGCAGGAGAATGAAGTGCAACCCCAAGCTCAAGGAAAAGATTTATTTTTTTAAGTAAATATTCTTAGGGTTTTTTTTTAAAAAAAAAAAGCAAAAACCCAAAAAACCCAAGCAACAAACAAATAAAAAAAAAAAAACCAAACACCCCCAAAACCAACACCACCACTTGTTTTCTGCTAGTTGATGATTCTGAACTCCGCTCCGAGGTGGGGACAAAAAGGCATGGGTGCTCTTGGGCCCCGAGGGGACTGCACTGCGTCGCTCCCTGATGGCCCTCGCTTCATTTCCTGACATCGGGAGAGATGGCGAGGTGGGGGGGGGGGGAAATAGGAAAAAAAGAAAACAACTCTTAATGGTGGGGAACGAATGTGGAGTTCAACTTGAAATATAGGGAAGACGGTCTTTCAAAAGTTGTAGCTGTATTTAGCATCAGAGTTCATGAGATCCACATGTCCCATCTTCTTTTTCTACAAATCCCAGAGGGGAAAAAAAGCATTTATTATGATAGCCTGGAAGGAAAAAAAATGTCTGTTCATCAATTTCCCCCTTTTTTTTTTGAGAGATAACCACTGACTTTACCCGTATGTTATCTTTATCCCGAGGCAGCAAATTTATCATAATTTATTCTGGTATATTCTAAATTTACCATGTTGATTACCACTGTATAAACAACGTCTGGCATTTGCCTCAGCCAAAGAATTGAGGCTGGCGCTGATTTGGAGTAGAGATCTGTGGAAGAGCTTCAATTTACTGAAGTGGCTGCAATATCAGTACAAACACCAGAGATAGATAGCTGAGGATAGGGTGGCTTTAAAAGGGGCAGAAGGGGGAAAAAAAAAAAAAAAACAAAAAAAAATAAAAGGATTCTTCTCCTGTGTAATGCTAATGAGCCACTTACTGAAATGTATCTGTTTGGAGAGGGAAGTCGGAATGACACGAGGTTAAAAATCGTTAGAAAGTGATCTGCGAAGTACAGCCAACCGGACTCTCATGGGGGGGCTGCTCTTAGGGCTTCTCAGGGATCGGGGCCGGGGGGGGGAAAGGGAAAGAAAATCTTTTTGTCATTACCGCATACAAATAGAAGTAACATGAAAGCGGTCTCATAAGGTTGGACTAAAAGCAGTCCTAATCTCGGGGGCTAAAAAGGATTTAAAAGGAGGACCAAAAAAAGGGGAGGGGGTGACTCGGCCGGAGATAAAGTTCTGTTTACAGTAAGTGGGAAAAAAAAAAAAAAAAAAAAATTCCTTGATCAGTTGGCCAAACTACGTATTTACTGAAAAATAACTGAGACACCCGTACAAACGTGTAGGTGGAGCAAATCTTGTGTCTGCTCCCCCCGCGCAATTTCAAGGCGACTCCCGCCTTCGCAGCTCTTCCACCGTCGTTCTGGTTCATGCGGCAAATCCTGAAACTGAAGGCTACATTTATGAACAAAGCTTCTAAATAGCAGGATGAGTTCTTTTATAAAATAGCATATTCAGGATTTAATTTCTTTTTATCTTTCGTGATATCCTGTTTCTCTGTTGCCCTGTGCTCGCGCCAGAGCACCATTTCTACTGCGTCAAGGCCATGGGCGAGCTGCCCCTGACTTTAACAAGGCTGGAAAAGTCTCAGCGACTTCCCCGGCCGGCGTTTCCCTCCGGTCTATTTTTATTCTGTGAGACATACCCAGACAAGGTACTCTCTCTATATATATATATATATTTATATATTAATTTTATTTATTAAAAGTAAAAAAGCACTAATTACAAGGTGCGATTCCTGGTTCAATGATGTGTTTTCTATTGTAAAAAAAAACCAACAAAAACAAACCCCAAAAGACTCCATCTTGCCATTTCGGAGCTGTAGCTTCTGCATTAGCTGATTAAAATGAAAAATCAGCTCCCGCGATGTGCGGAGTGTGCACTGTCATGATCTGTGTGAACACGGGGGCTTTTGCGCAAGAAGCGTGTGTACAAGCTCAGCGAACGCATCTTTGGAAGCGTCTCGGAAAGTCTGCCTCTAATATGCCGTGGTTTTGTTTGGAATTTTTTTATCTTTGCTTAATAGTGTTAAGGAAATCCAGACGTGAGCTGTGTTTCTGATTGCCTGCGTTAAGCTGGAAAGATAATTCCAAATTGTTTTCCTACAGCTTGGCACTTTCTACTGATTCTGCTGTTCTCTGCGCTTCTTCCCTTGCAGAGAGTGCTTCGATTTAATATCAAAATATGATTCGTCGTTAAACAGTGACATCGATAAATGTGCTTTGCTCTGTTCTCAAAGACACAGGGATGTTAAAAGTAACTTCTACACACGGGACGCAGGGTCGGAAAGCCCTATTTGCCCTTAGACCACAGTTGCCCCAAAGCTCATGCCTGACTTCGGTTGCTTGAATTCCACCGGTGGCTTCCTAAACTCGTGACGTCGGTTGCTTTGTGGGTCACACTGGGCTGAACAAAACATTGCAGGGCTTACATATCAGGACGTATTTTTCATGTCTCAGCACTCAGTTCTGCTGTTTCAGCCCCCCCTTCAGCATCTTCGACTCGTGCTGCACACGGAGAAGCAGCGCAGCGTCTCTTTCCAACACGGACAACAGGAAAACACAGGGAACTTTGTGTAAGTAAATAAATAAGATGGAATTCAGCGCAATTTGTTGCTGGTACCATATGGGTAGCGGTCTCACAGGCTTGACCCAGCCAAGAGCAGGAGCATGTGCTGAGCTTTGAGCTCACCTGCACCATCGCACCCCTGAAGGTGATGGACCACGCTCCGGTCCAACGCTTCGCTTCCTTGGGGGGTGTGACGTATGGTGGCTTTCCACCTTAAATCCAAAGCAAGCTGTTAATTTTGGTCTCTGCTCTTTACAGGGTTGTATTCTGACATGGAGCTCTCTGCATGACACTGCAGTAGTATGAAATCTGATTTATTTGTATTTTTCTAGTACCTGTCAACCAGGAAATTAGAATCATAGAATCACAGACTGGTTTGGGTGGGAAGGGACCTTAAAGCCCACCCAGTGCCACCCCCTGCCCTGGGCAGGGACACCTCCCACCAGCCCAGGTTGCTCCAAGCCCCGTCCAACCTGGCCTTGAACCCCTCCAGGGATGGGGCATGCCTCTTCTAAAATAGTACGCTAGATTATTATAAGAACTGAAATAGTATGGATTTGGGCTTTGGATTATTTGCCGGTGTGCTGAAAGCAAGCTATAAACCCCTACAATTTCAGGCCAGATCAGCCTCCCGCCTCTACGCATACGCAAGGCAGGAAAGAGCAGGAGGAGGACAGGACAGTGGGCGGCTCCTGGGCTCCTGCAGCACAGGTTTACACATCTCCACGTGCAGCAGGACAGAAGACGGACGTTTGGGACAGCCAAGGCAGCCGTGGGAGTGCTCATTAGTCCCCCTGTGCAACTTCTCTGGCTGCTTTGCCGGCGTCTGTTGCCGCCGGGATCTTTAGCCCGGGCGGTTGAAGCACAGATACAAAGGGGGTACGTCTCTGCAAAGGCAGCTTCTCTATCAAGACAAGGACAAATTAAGGGATTTTTGCTTAAAGTGAGAATCCCCCGCTCTCAGCAGGTGTTGCGATGTTTGATACCCCCCGTGCTGTGATTCTCTTGCCCTCCTCCTCCGTTCCCTGCTCTTAAACTCGGCTTTCTGTAAAGCCAGCTGTCGCTGGCAGGAATCCTCCTCCCGGCTCTTTCCTGCGTTCTCTTCTGAGGGCTTTCTTTATACAGCCTCAAACATCCACTTCCTATAATGCTGAGTACATGTTCATAGGAATTGATTTTGACGGAGCAATTTGAAATCCTGAATTTCTCTTAATGCCATCACAATCTTCTGGGACTTGAAGACAGAGACGTTTGTTCCTACTTGATAGCTTCTGAATAATGCTGTCTTTGAGTGTTGTGTTTGGGGTAACCAAGGAAGAATACAATACCCCCTTCTGAACACTTTGGAGGGCTTTTTGGCTGGAAGACAGCGGCTGAGTCTTTGCTAATGTGTTCTTTAAAGCCCGGTATTGTGAAATACCATATTTTATTGGCGAGTTCATAACAAATGCGCTCTGCCAGGAAAGAAAGCCGTGCTAATCCGGTTTGTGGTATAGCAGTTTCTTCTGTGGCTTTAGCAGCTAAGCCGTGTTATCCATACAGCAGTCTGGAAAGCAGTTTGAGATCATTCAGAACGGAATGGCTAAAAACAATACGGTTAAAAAAATTTGCAGGTATTTACATTCCATTTCATGTACTGCCACGTTCCCAGCCATGCCATTAAGAAAAGATTGAAGTTCTTCCACAAAATATAATCTAGCCTAAAAATGTGTGTAACATGTTGTTTTGTAATTTAGTAATTATTATAAAAACGTGCGTTCATACAAAAGAATATATTCTCTTTCCCTTCACAGGCTGCAAGCTAGGAGACAGGCTAACAAAGTGGAGAAAAGGGGTAGAATCACAGACTGGTTTGGGTTGGAAGGGACCTTAAAGATCATCTCGTTCCACCCCCCTGCCCCGGGCAGGGACACCTCCCACCAGCCCAGGTTGCTCCAAGCCCCGTCCAACCTGGCCTTGAACCCCTCCAGAGATGGGGCAGCCACAGCTCCTCTGGGTACACTAGTAAATGTAAGATAAAATAGTAGTACACCCACTGCTTTTGGTAGGGCTACGTAATAACTCGTTAGAGAGACAGACCACACGGGAGACTTTCCTTGCCACAGCCCCACGTGGCGTTGGGTGAGATGGAAGTGGTCATCTTAACGGCGGGCCAGAGAGGGGCTTCATGCAGTCCTGATGATGCTGGCCCAACTGCTCACGCGGGCTCGTGGTCGCCTCTCGGGGATGGCACTGACCCCTCCCAGGAAGGCACCAGCCAACATCTCAGCCGTGCGATCACAGCCAAGGGAAAAGGGCAATGCCATTGTGGAGTGATTGTGGGCTTATTTTGGTATCACAGCATCACAGAATCGCCTAAGTTGGAAGGGACCTTTCAGATCACCTAGTCCAACCGTCAACCTTGGGATTTATTCTAGGGAGGAGGGGAAGAGTGAGGCACTGGGTAGAGCAGCTCCTACGGAATAACTGAAGCCATAGCTCGGTGAAAATACTGAGGAACGTGTGCCAGAATAAACGTTGAATTAAATACACTGCAGAGCATGATGGTACACGGGGAACTCCTTAACACATTGTTCAACTGGGGAGCAAGGGGGATGTTCAAAGAGTTGGTTTCTTCCTGCATGTAACAAGCCACCATGCTCTGAGGCACTGCAGTGAAAATGGTGGAGGTGGTAATACCAGCGTTTTGGGGAAGAAATTGTTACCAGAAGCAGTGAACATCGTCTCTGTTTGTAAGTAGATTTATGAGATCAAGAGCTGAGAGAAATGTCCCAGCTGTCTCCTCGGAGACTCCTTTACAGTGTTCTACAAAGGCATGGACTTGATTTGGGCATCCCAATGCTGCTCCGGGCACGTCAGGTACGGATGGAGGGGGGCGAAACCTGAAGATGCCATAAATAGAATTGGCAGCCAAACAGCCTACATTTCCTGTGAAAATTGCCCTTTATGTGAAAGCTGAAGTTTCCCCACACCTGCTTTGCATTGCTCACTTATTTTCTTGGAAGTTTTTCTTTAAATTTGGTCGCTGAAGTTTCAGCAGCTGAACTTCTCCGCTGGCTTGCCAGGGCGGACATGGGCTCTTGAAGGTAGGAGTTAGGTTTCCCAGAATAATATCACTGTATCTGTTTAGTTTTATCCATATATTGCAAGCTGTTTCCACTACATGAGTCTAAACATAAAAAGAAAGGATTATCTCAGTCTGTTTATATTTTCAGCGTTTAATTTAAACAAGATATTATGATGTCTTTGTATCTAAAGTAAACACTTGCTGCTTTGACACTGCAAAATGTGATGCTGTAAACTAACTGGATCTTTTCCAGCTCTACCTTGTGTGCCTTGGTTGGCCTAGAACCAGATTTTAACATTACTATTGGGACTACATTTTCAAAGTAATAAACAATTAAACAGTAGCAATGTGGCGGTGAGGAATTTTTTTTTTACTGTAAGACTTCAGCTGGCTCAGGTTTCTGTTTCCAGTGATTTTACAAGCAAACACTAAATTCCTTCTTTTATTCTTTCCTCGGATGACTTACAATCAAAACAGGGCAGGAAAAGTTCAGTATCATAATTTTATACAAGAAATTAAATTTTATTAATGATTGAATTCTGCGATTCTCTGTCAATTACACAGAACCAGACTTTGTTAATCAATGGTCTCTCAACTGCAATTTTTATCGTATTTTCTGTTGGGAATATGGGACCGAGGCTACGTACTACACAAAGTCTCACTAAACTGTAAGTTGGTTTGGTTTGATTGCAGCCAACACAACTACGGCCGGCAATAGTCATGGAGCAAATAATACAATAGAGAATGAGAAGAAAGCTTTGAGGGACATTTAGGTGGGAGCGTTCAGTACTGACGTTCACCCTGGTGTAGACGTGGAATAGGAAAGCGTGTATGAAAAGCTCGTACCCCTGTATCCTGTCATTATGTGCGCTCTTGGAGATTTGCGTTCAAGTGTGTTGCGGCCTTTCAACTCATATCTTGTCTCTCCCGGATCTCAAACGGAAAGCTGTATGTCCTCCAACACATTAAAATGTCTATAGGAGGTTCCGTGTAGGTGCCACATGGTGCCTGCGCTCAAGAGCTGATAGTTGGACTTCAGTCTAATGGTGCGCTAGATTTAACGATAACTTAATATCCACTTACAATAAGGGACTTGACAGTAGAGAGAATCCTGTAATTCAAAACTTACAAAGGACAAACATTAGAGCAAAAAGACAGAAAAGCAAATTTCATTGTGGAAGGAGAAAAAACCCTTCCCTTCTCAAAGGTCTCATCCTATACTTTGGATGCACAATCGAAATACTAGGTAATGCTGGGAAGAAGTGGTTTTTCTTCGGCTTGCTAGTTTCTCTGCTCTGCCCAGGCTCCACATGGTGGCCAGCGATGCTCCCAAGCCCGCGGCACATGGACCAGCGGCCTGAGGTGCCCAAGGGACTGGAATGGCACCAGAGACAGACCTGCTTTCAGCTGCCCTCCCCCAGTTACAGCATCCATGCAAATGTTACCCAAGTAATACCATTCATGATGTAATACCATTATTTGTGATGTAATACCATTATTTGTGATGTAATACCATTATTTGCAGTAATCCCTGCAAATATTACCCAAGTAAAAGGACCGTAGCCAGCAGATCCAGAGAGGTGATTCTCCCCCTCTACTCTGCTCTGGTGACACCCCACCTGGACTGCTGTGTCCAGCTCTGGAGCCCTCAGCACAAGAAGGATGTGGACCTGTTGGAGGGGGTCCAGAGGAGGGCCACGAGGATGATCAAAGGGCTGGAGCCCCTCTGCTGTGAGGACAGGCTGAGGGAGTTGGGGCTGTTCAGCCTGGAGAAGAGAAGGCTCCAAGGAGACCTTAGAGTGGCCTTCCAGTCCCTGAAGGGGGCCTACAGGAAAGCTGGGGAGGGGCTGTTTGCAAGGGCATGTAGCGACAGGACCAGGGGCAATGGTTTAAACTAGAGCGGGACGGGTTTAGATGAGACATTAGGAAGAAGTTCTTTACACTGAGGGTGGTGAGACACTGGCCCAGGTTGCCCAGAGAGGGGGTGGAGGCCCCATCCCTGGAGACATTCAAGGCCAGGCTGGATGAGGCTCTGAGCGACCTGATCTAGTTGGAGATGTCCCTGCTGACTGCCGGGGGGGTTGGACAAGATGGCCTTTAAAGGTTCCTCCCAACCCAACACATTCTATGATTCTCTGGTTCTAATTGTATTTCCTCCCCTAGCCCTTTCTTCCACTTGAGCCAGTGCCATGAAACCTTCGCAAACTTCATTCCCGCACAGCTGGGATGCGGGGATGCATGTCCTTGGAAGCCGAGATCGAGCCTGTCGCACAGGTAGGACTGGTGTAAGACAATCCAGGAAGCCCCATCCCTCCCCACTTCGAAGTTGTCTCTTTTTCTCCTGCTTTCCCAGACAGTTTTCCAAAGCACCCAACTGCAGTGTCACAACTTAAATCCTCGTGCAGTTGATGTTCTTTCCACTCACTCCAAAGAGCTTTGGATCAGGCCCTAAGTAAATAATGAGAATTTCTTCCACCTCAATTTATGTTTAATTTCCAAACTAAGCAGTTATGTCTTTCATCTTTATTCTCTTTTTTTTTTTCATGATTCTGGTTGTTATTTTAAGGAAGCAGTAATATATACAGCATCTATATACACAGAGTGCAATATATACATATATATATGTACTTGCTGCAATCCAGTGGATTGTCTTGAGGGGGGCGGGGATGAATATATGACTGTAAGGATCTCTTCAGAGTTCATCCAGAATACATAGTTGCTCATGACTTTGTAGCCTGGATTCAGTCAAAGGTGCATTTAATAGTAATTTAAGATTCTCTTTTTTACCCGTGCAAACCATGATAAATGGTCAGGAAAAGATGCACGTTCAGGGAGGGGGAAAAAAGCCCTCTGTTAGCATCCAGCTTGTTGCTTAAGTCTGCAAACCCCAGGAAATGTTACGTTCAATAATATTCAATGTTCAATAACAAGTTAAAGAACAAAGCCAGTTATCTCATCTACTGACCGATGCAAAGTGTACATTTTCTAGTGTTCTGTCCCAAAACTAAGTGCCTTTAATTCCGTTCCTGTGCACGTCTGCATTTATGTGAGGCCCTTTCAGTACAAAATCACGTAACACCAGAGATATTGGCTTCTCCCCCTCCCCGTTCCCAAATTACCTGTTGTCTATGGATGATATCATCACTGGCACGCTGTCGGTAAGCTGGGTGTGCTGGGACACGCCGCGCTCTGCCTCATCCCGTACCGGCAGTCACACGTGAGCTTCCATTGTCGTTTCTGAGGGGAAGGATGAATATTGCCTTTGGGAGGGGTGAGGGCAGAGGAAAAGCGTGCCATGAGTCCCAGATTGCTGGGGCCATCGTGCCCTAGCGAAGCATCCCGTGTCACGTTGGTGTGGATGCACCCCACCTCCCGTAGTGTCATGGTTTGGGCCGGATTGGCCAAACCGGGACATGTAGGGATGGAACCCGAGTCCCTAAGCTAAAGCAACCTTAGCTGAGATAATGTCGCCTTAATTTAACCCAAGTTGTGTTAACCTGGAGCCCCACGACCAGTGGAAAGGCATCTCCAGGGGGTTCTCCCCACTGCAGGTGGGGGTAGTCACAGGTAACTCAGTGCCTGTGCTTGGGCAGTGCTTTGGCACATAGGGCTTTATCAGAATTTTATGATACCGAGAGAGGAACAGTAACGGTTTCAGGGAAAGAAAAATAATATCTAGCAATCACCGATGTAAATGATTGTGGCCACGGCATATTTAAGGGACAAATACGAGAATTAGAAGAGGGGCTGTTAAGGCGGTACGTAAAATCTTAAGTATACAGACCCATTGGCCAAAACGCAATGCTTTCCTTCATTTCTATACTAACCTTACTTTTGGAATAAATTAGGACAACTTGTTAGCCTTTTCCCCTTCTTTAAATGACATGCTTAAGTGGTAAATGACGCTCTTTTTCAGAAGTTTTTTTTCAATTCACATATATATATATATATGTATGAACAACATTTTGTTGAGAACTCCCCAGTGTGTATTTTCCTAGTGCTAGCAAAGCGAAGAAGAATAAGGACTGGAAACGCGGTGGGCCAGAGGACATGTGGAGAAACGATTGTGGGAATATGCTCTTCGGATTTGAAATGTGGGTCTTTGGGAGAGGAGAGCAGGGAAGGGGGATGCTGGCAAGTGCACCGGCTCCCGAGAACGGAGGAAGGACCAGAACAGAAGAACACGTAATGCTGCAGCTCCTGCAAATGTAAGAAACAGAGGGAAGAGGGGTGGAGAGATCATTCTTTCTATTTATTTTAGCTTTTAACATCTAGTGTCACTTCATACAGATCCTAAGAATTCAAATTATGTCACTGGAAGTTTATTTTTAAAAAGAACAAAACAACAAAACTCCTCCCAGATTGTGAGGAAAGTGTTTAATTTTCAACAGAATCTAATGCATGATGCAAAAGAAGGAACAAAGAAACCCACCAGAACAAAAAAAAAACCCTCCTAGTTATTCCGAAAGGCAGCTTTTCCCCAGCTGTGCCCCCTTCATTGGGATCCTCTTTAGTCGGATCCAGGCTCCTCTTGATTTCAAAATTCAACCAAATTAATGGACACCTCTGCTCAAGAGCCCAGCGTTTGATGTTCCTCTCCGGATGTCACTGTGGTCCTGCTGTGGACAGGCTTCACGGCGCTATGTGCATTCAAAGACCATCACAAGTTGATAGTTTCAACTTATGCGTTAATTGGCTGGGAAATACCATTGCTGCTGATACCTGTTCTTGTGGTCCTGCTAAAATACGGCCTTATTTCCGTGCAGCTCTTGCTGCAGGCTGAAAGCGTGCCTTGAAATTGTTCTTGCTTGTGGCTTAAAATGAGTCGCAATATTTGCTCTTCTACTGAGAGCCCTCTACTTAAAGATCTGGTGTAACAGTCCCAGGAACGTGTTGTCCACGTCATGCTGTGAAGTTCTGGCTAGCTACAACTACAAACACAATTCTGTAGGCAAAGTAATTGAAAATGAAGATGGACGGTGACTGACTTTTAGTGAGAAAATGCAGGCACGAGGTCTGAACAGCCAAATTGGTCTGTTTCAATGTATTTATTAATCTGTTGCTGTTGTTTCTGTTCCAAACCCCAAAGCTGGTGTCGCTTTCAGATTCAATACGAGTACACCCATCACTGATCAGCTGGTGAAAGCAACTGCGGATGCTGTAGAGCAATTATTTCACTTGAGATCCTTCTCTCTGAGCACATAGTCTGGAACTTACTTTTTTTAGTCAACAGAGAAATAGACATTTAAAATCGTGCCCTACAATGACCATTTCTGTTGTTAACTATAAAGGATAACTTAGAGAATGACTTTCACCTGTGAACACTCAAGTACTTAAATCTGGTGAGGTGGTTCCCATCGAACAACATTTTCCATTGTAACAAGGAGTTTGAGTGGGGTTTTATGAGTTATTTTGGAACTGAAGAGCTGCGGACGATTCGAGGTAACGAGCTCTCGTCAGGAAGCACCCTAAGTCTGTAGGATAGCAAAATAGCAGAAGCTAATTTGTCCTGCCCCAAGACAGGACATCTTTGGTTTTCTGGAACACTCACTGGCAGCGGCACAAAATTAATTTGGCCGATGGGTAGGGCTGCTATTTACTGTTATTTGAACTGTTTCTGGGGGTGTTGATAACTGAACATAACTCAGGTATGGGCCAGTAAACAAGACTTAATAGTTATTTTTTACTTTGTCTTGTGTAGAGATTCCTTTGCCCAAAATAATGTCTGAGATGATGCGAAGTTAAGCAACCAGAGAGAGCGCGGTGGCGGCAGTCAGCCCTCTGGTACTCGTGTACAGGCTCATAAAGCCGAGCCCCACAACTCTACAGCCTTCCTGCACTTTACGCCAAAGGTAAAATGTGAGTACGTTACTGTGAGGGACATGTTTTTAAGCTCAAACCTACCTTCATGGAAACCTGTAGACATTTCCCAATAAGAGACTTGATGTCCGGGTGCCGTTGCACTAAAGCACGTAGGATTCTTCAAGTGACTTGCGGTATCCCCAGAGCTAGTTGGACCAAGTCCAGGGACTGGGCACTTGGCTTTGCTTCCCTGAAGATAAAATACGTCTTAATTTTTATTATTTTTTTTTAAAGGAGGAGGGGAGGTAGGGAGGGTATGCTCCTTGGCTTTTCTTTCGATGCGCTCAGGAAGAAAGGGGGAGACGGAGTGAAGGGAGAGCTGGTTCTGTGCTGTGTGGTGGTACCGGGCAGCGTCCCTGCTCCAAGGAGCCGTGCCTTTCCAGACACTGGAAAGAGATGAAACAGTGCGGGGGGACAGGAAAAAATAGGCTTTTCACTCCTGTCAATGAGGGGAACAGCAAAGTATGCAAATGCTAGTGCTCACATTCAATATTCGCTTCGTATTCAGAATTTCTCATGTTAACTCTAATTTGAAACACCTGTGGTCAACTTTCCAGGGGGACTGAGCCTTCCCGACTGCTGCTGGAATTGTTCGGTGCTGCCTTGCAGAGTCTGTCCAGGTAAAGTCCAGTTTTTCACGCTACTGTGTACGTTAAGATGGTCTCACAAGTTCCTGACCACTCCTGATTTGAATTTTTGGTTTCTCTGTGAGGATAAAAATACCAGTAACCTCATGGGTCTTAGCTGTAAGGTGGTGTGAAAATAAATCAAAGCACTCCATTAAACTGGGCGGGAGGCAGAAAGGTGGACGTGGGTATAAAAACATGAAGTTCTTAGCTTTTTATTCGAAGCAGGGCTCGGATGATGTGCATCCATGTGATATTTAGGCATACAGTGAATGCAGAAGACATTAAAAACGCAGTATTATGCTTTCACCAAATACGACAGGAGTCCTGTTGAAAAGCTAAGGCAGGATCCTAGAATTAAAGCTGGATAAAAGTGCGTTTGCACAGAGGCAACTGCTGGGGGTCGGTGGCATGAATTCAGGCGACCTCATTCTGGCGCTCCCAAACTTAGTCCGTCAGCCCTAATATTCGTTAAGTATCCCCTGGGGGACACAAGTTACACAACGTTTTCCCATTTTGCGCAAAGCACTGGGAAGTGTTGGCTTTGCTTTTAGGTGTAATAGTTTGAACGTTCAGATTCAGGGAAGGGAGGGTGCTTTCAAGCAGGAGCTGCTGTATGTGACAAGAAGCCCGTCACGCCTTGGCACCTGTTGTGGTTATAACGAACCCTTTTGCAGTTCTGCCGCAGATTCTCTAACACCCAAGTGCGTAAAATCTTTGTCGATATTGAAATGTGTGATACTATTATTAATGCTCATGGAAGAAATCTAGGGACCTTTGAAATATTTAACTATCCCTGTATTGTTGCAGGCTAAACATTCAGAATATGCTGCTTGGATCCCTAGAATTCCAGTTTTGCACGGAGTAGGTGCTGAATCGGAGAGATTTGGTATTTATAAGGAATAAACAGCAAAGTCCAAATCAGGAAAGCTTCCGATCGCCTTTGAAAGTCAACTCCAACCACATCCTAGCTCCCTCTGAAAGAGGGATCCTCCCAAGCCCTCCTCCTCCCGTGTCCTTTTCACCTACGGAGAGAAAACCTATAGCAGAACCCAGGGGGAGCCCAACATCCTCGTCCTTCCAGCCTTCCCTCTTTGGGATGAGTGGGGCCACCGTACTGTCCTCACCCCTGCTCCGGTCTGGACACAGCCAATGTGTCTCTGTCTGCGGTGGTTCTTGTGAGGGAAATTAGGGAAATGGTTTGTTTCCTGGGACAGAACAAGGGGTCATGGCTTTAAACTGGCAGAGGGGAGATTGAGATGAGATCTGAGGCAGAAATTCTTGTCTGTGAGGGCGGTGAGCCCCTGGCCCAGGGTGCCCAGAGAAGCTGTGGCTGCCCCATCCCTGGAGGGGTTCAAGGCCAGGTTGGACGGGGCTTGGAGCAACCTGGGCTGGTGGGAGGTGTCCCTGCCCAGGGCAGGGGGTGGCACTGGGGGGGCTTTAAGGTCCCTTCCAACCCAAAACCAGTCTGTGATTCTACTGTTCTATCCACCAGAACAAATGACGGCTATTCAGCGTGCACAGGGGAGGTGCGTCGTTCTTTAGCTGTATTCCTGCAGTGCCTTTAAATTCTAAATATCGTCCGTGAGCTAAAGGTGTTTGTTGGTCAACAGACACCGTGAAAAAGGTTACCGTGTAAAACTACAGCACGTGAGCAATAAATATACTGTGGTCTTGGAAACGATGTGGGTTCTTTGAGGTTGCGCATTTAAGGGTGTTGCCCAGGTTCACTTTAGAATTTTTGGCAATTTCTTTTGTCATTTTAGAACTACCGTATCTGTACAGAGGAAAGACTGAATTGCTCTGAAGTGTGCACGGGGTGCTCGCCGGGCTGTGGTTTTGGCTCAGGAGATGGGAAGTGCATATAAGGCTTCGGTTCTCTCCATCCCGTGTCCTCATCAATAGAAAGCTGTTATTGACTCCAGCGCCTCAGGATCTGGATCAGAGTTTCCAAAACTCAGCCTCAGAAAATTAAACCTGTACTCTTGCAAACAAAGCTTAGAGGAGCGTGGAGAGGAGTGTCTGTGTGAATCCAGACCGTGTTTCACCTCTTTCAGCGTCATTTCCACGCACGGCGTACGCGGCGTATTCCGTGGGAGTTACACATGGAACGGCCTTTTAAATTTGCTGGTATCGTTTCACTTTTCTCATAAACACCAGTTTCCTTGTGAAAGCAATTAATGAAAGTGAGATTCCGTTGCAGAACATTAGCCGGTGAAGAGATAAGCAGCAAACTGCAAGACGGATACGGCAATCTCATTCCCGAAGCAGAACGAAGGTCTCGACTTCAGCAATGTCAACAAAAACATGTTTCTTTTCAGATTTAATTTCCATGAGAAACTATGCTAAATTAAAACCTTCCAGTGCAGTGTCCTTCCATTTTTTGCATTTTTACTACCTAGAGATCAAACAGTTTGACACAGCAAAAATTCTAGTGAGTTAGGGAGAAACGCTGATTGGTTTGTTGGCTGGTGGCCGGGGGAATGTTATGACCGAGTAATTATGTGTTCTGGACAGATGTATTAACCAGGCTTCGAGCTGGAGCCACTGGATATTATTTTAGTCATAAGGCTAGAGGAACTGAATCGTTTTCAAAGAGCTGGCTGGCTGACACTGCTTTAGCGATGCCTGTTCCAATGATTCCTTGGCAGCAACTTCCAACGCTGCACTTATGACACAGTAAACAAAAAACTACATTAAAGGTTTGTTTTTTTAATCATAAAGGAGTTGAACATTTCCACTGAGCTTTTTTGCTATTTGTCAAGGAGCACTGAAGGCTATTGTAAAGCTTCCACCCTCCCGTCTCTCGCCAAAGGAGGGGAGCTCTTTAGCAAAACCCGTTTAGATCTGGTGATAGCAACAGTACTTCAGAATTCGAGGGTTTTATCAGTTCGTTGACTTCTTATCGCTAAACCTGCTGTGTCGTATTTGTTTATTCACTCACTTTGGGAGGTGAGTAAAAAATACTTGGGGTTCTGGGGTGGGTTGTGTTGGTTTTTTTTTTGGACTGACAAGTAGACTGAGGGAGGTTTTCATTATCAGCTGCAAGCTGAGAGAGGGCGTGATTTCTCCTGTGCTGGTAAGTAATAATATTCTTTTGCAAGATCCTGGACTATTATATTGAGAGGTGAAGAGAGAAGTTGGAAGGGGAAAGAAATCTGTATTAAATGCCATCTTCACTGAAAAAAATGTAACTTTTACACGCAAAAGGGCATAATGTGTGCATATATTAATATTTAATCTGTTCTGAATGGGATACTTGAGGTATTTCAGTGGGCTTTCTCACCTGGTGTCACAAAGGCGTTAGATAGGCCTTTGAGCTTGAAGAAAAGTCGATTTATTCATTTTTTTAGCCACTTCATTCTTGCAACTGATTTGCAAATGCACGTTGCCAGGGTTGGGGCTTTTGGCCAGGGAGGGGGGGGAGGGTGTTTTGGGGGGTTTTTTTTTTTTTTTAGTTCTAATCTGGCGTGGTCACCGGTTCTTTCCTGAGGACGCCGCACAGAACAAGGGCAGCCCTTCAGAGGAGGCGGGAGAGAGTCAGTTGTTTTGATTTCCCTCCGCGGTGATGGATGATGGATGTGAACTGCTGTGTAAGGTCATTGTGCGCGTCGCCCCGGAGGCAGCGTGGCGGGCACAGAAAACACACGGCAACGTCTCTCTTCCTTGGAATCCAAATGGGTTGAAATGAAGGCGGCTCTTTTCTGCCCTCAGATTCTGAGGACACAGTATACGACTGGAAAAATACAGATATATAGGCAGACCCTCGGCCGCTGGGTAGGGGAGTCGTGAGAATTGGGTTTGTTTTTAGGTCTCCTGCTCTCCCGCTTGCCCGGGGTAAATGGCAGCGTCTCTCTCCACTCCGGGGTCACCTTCTGTAAAATACTGGTGATGGGGGACATCAGCCGGGGCTGACAACATCTACCCTGGTGCTGAATGTCGGGGCTTTGGGCTTGGGCTTGGGGGGGTGATGAAGAAACGACTACTAAAAACCAAGGAGAGAAAGAGCACGCTATGGCAAAATGCAAAAAAAGTGAGATCAAAACCCTTTCAGAATTGTGCAGGGCTAAATTCTCCATTTCCCCGGTGATCCGTGGTGTCTTTTGACCGTTCTGTGCACGTTGGAGTGCCTCATAATTTGTAGAGCCTGACTAATTACAAAGGAGCAATTTGGCCTGCGCGTTTGCCTCCCACCCTGCTCCTGTTGGCAAAAAAGAGACCCTGATTATGTATTTGTTTTCTTTCTTTTTTTTTTTTAATTGGGGTAGACATGCATACGGTTTCTCTCTGAAAGAGGAAAAGAAAGGGAAAGCTTTAGTAATTGGGCTCCTGTACAAATACCTATTTTATAATTGCTTTCTCTTAGTATTTTTCATAAACTGTAACTTGTTGCCAGTGCACCATCAAATATTGCAAAGTTCTGTGTATTTCCTGGCTTGATGGAAACTAAGCACAGAGCAGACAAAGAGATGCTTCTCTGACGGGACCCGTTGCCGGAGGGATGGAGGGATCCCTACACGCTTCTCTCTCGTTGGCCGTTCAGTGACGAACTAGGTCAGTGCTCCGGTTTGGGTCTCTCAAGGATCTTTCTTGTCTGGAGAAGACTTCAAAGAAAGTATTTTTTTTCCTTTTCAGAATCCAGTAAGGGATTCAGAAAAGCATACACTTAATTTCCTAAATTAGACTTGACACTCTACATCTTTGTGTGCATCCATGTGTGCGCATCTGCCCGGGTGTGTGCCTCGACGACTCCGATTAGAACCTGAGAGCCCTTCGGCAGAAGATTAACAGACAAAAATCAAAGCCCCGAGTGGCACTTCTCAATTTGTTCCAAGCTCTTGATGTGTTTAGGACTCTGGCCAAGACAAGGTCGGAAAATGTCTTCGAGAGCTGCCTGCTCCAGTGGGCCAAAGCCAAAGCTCCCAAAGTCAGTCGGAGACGCCTTTTGCGCTGCTTTGATTTGGAACGGGCCCAACGGATCCAAGAGTCGCTGTGATGAGAAGCTAAGTGATGGCATATGCGCAAATGAAATCCTGCTGTCCTACATGTCTGAATTATGCTCATTTAAATCCCCAGAACGCACACGAGTGCTCAACAGCCATTAATTCCTTATCCGCCATAACGAGCTTAAATTGTGAGCTGAGGTCCCTGGAAGATTTATGCAAGTTTCTTCTTTTCCTTAATTGGAAAAAGTTGGCTTTTTGAAAAAAAAAAAAAAAAAAAAAAAGAGTAATAATAATAAAAATTAATCCTTCTGGTTTAGTCGTGATTTCTTTTCTTCTACTTACTTACATCCGAGATGTTGACACTAAAGTATACAGCCCAGACACTGAATTCTCATGAGGCAAATATGTTAATGGTTTATGGATTACAATAGCTATTATCCCATTTACTCTGGGAACAAGCTATGAGATACAAAAAACGAACGGTATAACGGATAAAACTACTGTAACCTAGACCAAAAGTTGTTTTCTAAAGATGAGAAGTGGAAGGTCTCATTGGCTGTCTTTCATTGGCTGGCACTATTTGAACAAAATGTGCTGACAATTGTGTCAGGCAACTATAATCCTTAGACTGCAACTATACGTTACCCTACAAATTGCTGTAAATGGAAATAAACAGTGGTGCTCAGGGGGACTGGCTTAGCCGACACAGAGCAAAATAACCCACTGCGACTACAAATGAAGACCATCATGGTTTTTTCCCATCATTTAATTCTTAGAAGTGTGTGTGTATACTACTAAATCCACGAAATCCAAATCAGAAATATGTTCTGCATTGGATGTATGGGTGTGCAGGCAGAAACGGGAGGGATAAATGCCCTCCAGCATTGGGATCAGCCATTCACGATTTTGGTGTGATTTTTTGAGCGTCAAATGGTCCGCTGGTATAATCCCGGGAGCTGGGAACCAACGGCACGTTTAGAGAGCCGTCACCACGAAGTGACCTTGCGTTGCTGCCTCGGTGGTTGGAAGTCGGTGGGAGGTAAGAAAAGAAGTTCGGCTCATCCGCAGATTGGTGCCATCCTTCCTCCTTCAGCCATAGCAACTCTTGGATCCTGGCCGGCTTATAATTTTAGTTTAAAAAAAAATAAAATAAACGAACACAACGTTCAATACTGTCGTTAAAAGCTGGAGCATTTCTATCTCCTGTGCAGAGATTTTTTTTGCTCGGGATATTTTTTTTTTTTAAAATTTTTTACCAAACCCTGCTGGTTTGGTATTGGTATTGGAATTGGAACTGGTATTGGTATTGGGAGCTTTTTATTTTTGTTCTGTGTGTATATTATTTTTTTTTTTTAGCACAAGATCTAGGAGGATTTTGCCCTGTTTAAACATCCGCAGCGGAGGCAGAGTCTGATTTACAGTTTACGAGAGTATATTCTGAAATTAAATCCGTTATCAATACGGTGCTACTTGGGCCCTCTCTTTCCAAGGCCACCACACAAGCGTTCCTCTTTGCTTACAAACTAAATCCCTTTCATGCTGGCGAGAGTCCTGGTACAAATAAATATGCCAGGGGCGCAAAGGAAAGCAGGCTATGAATGAAGGTATTTTGTTTTGTTTTCAAAAGGAAGGAAAAAATACAAACCCTGGCGCTGGTGGGATGAGGATGTTTACAGGATAATTTGAGCGGGGACTAAAACAAAAGGAACGTTTTCAGCCTTTCTGATTAATAGCTGGTTGTGCAGCGCCGTGGAGATGGGAGGCACGCTAAGTGTTATTAATTAATATTCTTCCAGGATATTTAGAAGGTATTTATAACATTTATGTATTTATGACAACAAAAACGTTTCAATATAAAAGTGAATTATCCCGGAAAAAATGCCAAGCTTTTGATCTGCTTATACATCACATCCCTGCAAGCCTTTTCCTTTCAACCTGGAGTTCCATTCAAAAGCAGAAAGATATACAGCTGACGTTTCAAGCTGAACGACACTACGATAAACTAGGGTTTCTCCAGAAGATAAAATACATCATAAATCGGTGTAACACTTACCTCATTTTAAATATTACTGTCTCCTTTTATCAGGTAACACTATATAACCTCCCCTTACCTCCTTTCTTCCCATATTTTATTTGGTATATTAATTCTGAGCAATGATCACAACCAGAATTTTTTTTTAATTAAAATCAAATATATGGCTTTGGAGGCTTAGGTTATCTGATAAAAAATATTTTAATTAAAAAGATACCAACTCTTTTGATTCCCCGATGAATTGATAATAATTGGAATGTACGGTGTTAATTTTGATCTGCGCTCGGTTTCTTAAGGAAATAATTCCTACCCTTCTTCAAAGTCAAAAATAAATGAGTAAAAGGAAATCTCTTCAGGGGAAGAGGAGTCTCTGGCCCGTTGGGGTTTTTTTTTATTGCAGGTTGTCTCAAAATCACCCATCCTTCGAAAGAGCTAATTACAGTTGCTTATAAAGCTATTTTATTTTATTTATTTTATTTTTCTAAGAATAAGGAAATAACTTGTTTGACTGCAG
This sequence comes from Larus michahellis, assembly GCF_964199755.1. Lineage (NCBI taxonomy): Eukaryota > Metazoa > Chordata > Aves > Charadriiformes > Laridae > Larus > Larus michahellis. The sequence continues at coordinate 85,624,229 of NC_133900.1, read as the reverse complement.
TAGCTGCGTTTCTCCTTCCATGGCACTCTACCTCTAGCGGAACATTATAGCGCTCACAAAAGCACTTGCTTTGCAAACTGCCGGCTCCGTCGGGATGAGTCGGGAAGCCGATTGCCCGGAAGGGAGGATTCCCCCCGCCTCGCCCCGAGGAGTTGCCTGGAGCGAGGCCGGATTCCGGCGGGTCGGGAAGGCGGCGGGTGCCGTGGGTCTGCCGTGCCCCGTTACAGGAAAGCGGTGTGAGGGGAGGACAGGAAAAAACATTCTACCACCTCAAGAACAAATCAAGAGCATACAAAACCGGGAAAGAGAAAGCGAATGTTGGTTTGGAAAAAAGTAAAAAATTAAAAATGTGTTTATTTTAAAAATTATTTATTAAAAATTTGTATGCCGTAAACCACTGTCAGAACAACTTCTTTTTCAGGTATTTTCGAGAACTTCTGGGCCAAACTTCTATTTGAAAACTGGTTTTAGTACAAGGTTTTTAAGATGGATGAGAGGTTTAGGAGTGGTTAATTATTATTTTAAATGGCACCTCAGTGTAACAGGAATTTTATAACTGAGACAGAAACAAAAGCACAGAACTTGACTGGCAGCTACCGTATAACGCTTCCTGTATCATTTAAGAAAAGCTGGAAATACAAGATGCATGTGCCTAAGTTACTGAAGAAGGGCGCTTTTTGGTTCCCTTTAGAGATTGTTGTACTTAATTAGATATTAATTCCAGGTGGGATGTCACCTGGAATTCTTTCATTCAGAATGATTGATTTTTAAGATCTAATCCGTTTTTATAAATCACTGTATGAGCACGACTCAGTTCAGAGCAGTGATTTAATTCTGTTGTGACTATTCTGACCTGGAATATTCAGCAAGGATGGGATGTGCGGTGAAAAATGTTATGGAATACTCTTCTGAATAAAAGCATTTAGATTCAATGTTTTTTACAGAAATTTGAGATGTCTTTATTTTCCAAATCTGCTGATGGTTAAGCAAAAACAACTAACTACAATCAAAATCACCTAAATTTAAACAGGTTTTTTTTAGTTGAAATAAGCTTTGCTTTTTTTTCCATAAGAATTTAGGATAATCTACACATGCCGTCCCTAAGCTGCTGATAAAATACAGAATCGGGAAATGGCAAGAAGCTGAGTGCGCCCTTGAACCCTGGGGTAAGAGCTAAAGCTGTTCCTGGGCCACCCGCAGGAAAACGGCCACCAACGATGGGTGGCGGCAGCATCCCCAGGCTGCCGAAAGCCCTGGGGTCTCGGGATTTGGGGGGTTGTTCCCTCCGTTTAACGTGCCTTCTGCCTAACACACTCCTTACTCAACCCATTGCTAAGTACCGTGATCTCCAGACGCGCGGGACGCTTCCCATGGGCACCAGTGGGAACCTCTGGCCGAGGTGGGGAAATCAGACCCTCGGAGCCCGGCTGTAGGCACAGACTCTGCTTTGGCTCGGCAGCCGCAACCTGTAACATTTCTTAACGTACACAGAGTTGATTAATGGCACTTTTTCCCCAAGCTTGCAAATATTCCTGGCCTCGAGCCTGTCCTTGGGAGCTCCGTAGGTCGTGCCGAAATGTTTTCTTGGGCGTCAGTTTTCTCTTTTCATGCGTCGTTGTGCCTCGATCCTGTAGGAGGGGAAGGGGTAGGAATTATTTATGCATACTATTTGTTATTTTATATGTTATTTCTGCAAAGGTTTCATAAGTTCTAGTAAGATTTGCCATTTGGAATATTTCCTGAACCTGTAAGCGTGTTTAGGGTACGAGAGAGGATGAAACTTTATCTGGTGAATCAATGAAATCCGTAATAAAAGAAATTTAGAAACAGGTAGGCAACTGGTTTTAATTCTTTAACATTAAATTAAAAATGCTGGTGTCTGAAGTGGTGTCACTATTTTCTTATCATTTAATGTTATAACTTGACACTTTTGCTGTCCGAATATCTACCTAATTGCCATTAGGTAGTCACAATTACAGAAGTAAAGAGGCATTCTGGATAGATGTTTTACATCAACACCAATCCTCGGTGAGCGGTGTGCTCGCCTTAGGGTGAAAGGCGCTTGCTATCGACTCCCCAAGAACGCAGACGGTTGGTGTTTTTTAGTCTTTTTTAGGTCTGTAGTAGGAACAAATAATCGCCGACCGGCGTACAAAGCTCCTCTCCGCTGGGTCAACAGCGCGGTTTAGAAACAGGTTTGTGGCAACGGGCCATCCAATGGCTTTGGCTCGTCTTTCATCTCCCGCCTGCGCCGTGTGCTCCGCGAGACATCAGGAAGGGCCAATATGAAGAAATTTGGGCTGCTTGAAAGTTATGTCAGCCCGCGCTTTTCTTGAGTAGGGCTTAAAACAACATATTTCTTATCTCGTTTGTTTTTTTCTTTCTTTCTTTCTTTCTTTTTAATGAATCAATCTTTTATCATCTCCCGTCACAGAAGGGCAACATTTGTTTCTTTATTTTGTATATGATGTTACTCCAATAGATAACAGGATATTGCAGTCTTTGTGATGATTTAGAACCGAGACGGGGGGGGGGGGGGGGAAGGGGGTACAGTTCGTTTTCCTTTTTTTTACGTGCCGTTCCTCTACCTCCTTTGCGTTTGGCTTTGCCGGGGCTGGGTTGACCCGCAGATGTGCCGGAGACGCTCCGTTGGCTCGCACGCCAACGCGCACATGTGCTGCCTCTTCCACCCGCGCCCACCCGCCGGCGCTCCTGCAAACAAACCCCCCCCCCCCACCACCACCACCCCCGCCGCCGAAAACGGGGCTTGGCGACATGTTCTCGCTGCAAGCAAACAAAAAAAAAAAAACCCCAACAACCCGCCCCCCCCGATCCCGCGTATCCTGCGAGGGGAACGCTGAGGAGCGATGCCGAGGGCTGCGTTCGTGCTCGTCGCCTCCCGTTTCCCCCCAGGGAAATTCCCCGTGCTGCCTGGGGAAACCTTCCCCTTTGAAAAACACGACCCCCCCCCGCCACTGCAGCCACGGGCCCCTGGAACATGCGCTTCGTGCGCATTTTGGTGACGGACCGATACGTATCGCTCAGGGCGGTTTTGGTTTTCTGGTGGCGGAGAAGCAGAAAAAATAACATTCCTAAATATTTCTGAAAAATGGGCGCGTTCGCCAGTTGAAATGCCGGTGGAATCGGCTGCTCAACGAGTACGCCAAATTGTTTATTCTTCATTTTTGGAAATCATTTTATTGTTCAGAGAAAAAAAAAAAAAAAAAAATCACAAAATTTCAGAGGAAAATCACACATATTCTCTCAAGATAACAGTTATTATTCTGGTTACACCTAGAGCAAAACTGTAAACTCATAAAGTTACATCTGCTTACGTATTTTGTAAGATTCATGTTGTGTTCATGAAATAGCCTTTTTTTTTTTTTTTAACCAGAAATAAAGGAAATAACTTTGAAACTTCACAAACGTTGCCGCCAAGCTTTGCGTTTTATAAATCTTGCTGGCGTTCTTTAAATAACTTTATTCCCTCATCAGAGGAAAAAAAAAAAAAAAAATCCAACTTGGAACTCTGCTTTACTGCAAAAGGTAGGAAAATTTGTTAAAAAGGAAGCAGAGGATCAATTTACTGTTCAATGCAGTACAGAAGTGAAACAGTAAAACGCTGCAATGGTATGTTGGAAGCATTTAATTTTGATAGGCATGATGTATAGCTAGGGAAGTAAGTGTACTCAAATAATTATGCTGTCTTTGAAAGACCAGGCAATTTAAAAGTAGATTATCCAATGAGGCCGAAGTAGTAGTTGTCAAATTTTCAGGAAGTAATTAAACAAGCAGAGGGTCTCCCTTTTTTACTGCCCGTTTCTGGGTTACGTAGGGATTATGAAGAGAGACAAGAAAAATGACAGAGCCGGCGAAGCAGCACATCAAACTCCCCTGGAAGAAAACTCTTTTTTTTTTTTTTTATTCTTCATTCTTTATTCTTTAAGGTAGGTAACACTGCGCGGGACTTTTGGGGCAGGTATCCGAGGAAACGTGCCCTTTGGAAAAGCAGCGGACAGCATGGAGGGCTTTGGGGTTTTTTTAAACGCCTCTCAATGAAATCTGTGTCGCCTTAAAAGACCAGTTCCCTGTTTAGGGTTTTGGCTTTTTCTTTTCTTTCTTTTATTTTTTTACTTCTTTTTGCTTCTTTTTTCCTTCTTTTTTTTTTTTTTTTGCCTCTTCTGTTACTTTGTTTTCTTTTTTCCTTATTTTTTTCTTTTTCCTTTTTCCTTTTTCTTTTTTCTTCTTCATTTTTCCTTATTTTTTCTTCTTTTTTCATTTTTCTTTATTTCTTCTCTTCTTTTTTCCTTCTTTTTCCCTTTTGTTTTTTCTTGTTTTTTTTTCCCTCTTCTTTTTCTTCTTCTTTTCTTGTTTCTTTTTTCTCTTCTTCTTTTTTTTTTTTGCTGCCTTTTTCTTTTTTGCTCTTTTTTTTTTCTCTCTTCCTTTTTTTTTTTCCCAGGGCTTTTGTTTCGACCTCGGCTCATCTGGTCGGCTGCCATCTGGTGCTCTGCCTTCTCTCTCCCAAAGTAGGACCACGACAGTTTCTCCAGCCACTGTGGTGCTGCCGGAACCTTCACCCAGCTCCTCACCGCTCCCTCCGCCCTCCTCCGGTGGAAGGAACCCTCAGGAATTTTCGATCCATGGAATAGCCGCCTCTGGGTCTCTCGGCGAGATGCTTTTCGGGTAAGGAGCGCCTCTCCGCTCGGGTCTCGGTGGGGCTGAGCCACGCGTGTGCCTGCGGGAGCCGGGCCGTGGGGTGGGATCCTGCGCCCACGTTCCCTGTGGGGGTGCAGCTCCAGGATCCCAAAGCACCCGCCGGCCAGCGGGGCCCCGGGGGGCAGGGCCGGGTCTTTAACCCCACCTATTTCCACTCGCCTCGCCTGGGGATGGACAAAACCGCTCCGTTTTTTATGATTCATAAGCCAAATTACTCCACGGAGAGGCCAGGTAACTCTGTGGCTTCTACTCCGTATCTCAAATTTATTTTAAATACAGAAATTGTGGTTTCTCCTAAAGTTTTAAATTTTTATTCGTGCCTTCCCAGTTTTCAGAGGCACCGAGTCTCTCTCTCCCAGTCCCTGGGTCTCTGGCGACGACCGCACGACCGTGCGCGGTCCTTCTGGGAGAAACCCGGTTGCAGTTGATGAGGGACTCGATCCAGCAGTGACCAGAAGATGTCTTTCGGATGAGGCACCTCGGGGAATTCCTGCAGAGAAATTGACACTTTCTCAGTCCCGGGTGGGCTCAGGGTTGAGTTGTGATTATTCAGAGTCAAATTTCAAGGTATGCAGGAAACTTCAGAATCAAAAAAATACCCAGTTATGGAACTGAAGTAACACGGACCCAAATTGAAAGCAGAATCAAGCATCCGAGACCGGAACTGTGATTCATAAATCCTAAAACTTTTGTGCTTAGTCCATAGTTGTGGCTTTTAGGTTTTGTCCCCACAGACAGGTTTCAGTTGCCATAAACAAGTCACACAAAATTTAGTGGTTTTATGAATTCTTATGTTACCCTCCTAGGAATCGCCCCGGAGTATCTGGGTAGTGAGCGTTGCACCAAATCAAGAGGGTTTCTGCCTTCGGGAAGATGAGGAAAAGGCTGATTTATCTGCGGCAGGTGTCCCAGAGCATCCCTAACGATACTCCCATATCTCATCGCAGGAAAAGTCCGGCAGCTCTCTCCTCTCCTCGCTGCCACGCCACGGGGGAACTCTGGTGGCGAGGGACAAACAGACGGGTCAAGGTACCCCAGGAAAAAGAATGGCCAAGCTCAGGGTAGGTAGAATGTTTGGATACTTCGAACCATGGCTGCGTTTCGGGGTGTCTGAGAGGGCAGAGAGCCCTGGACAGCAGGTCTGGCGCGGGGCCGGGCTTTGGCACCCAGACCCTGCTTTGGGAGGGGGGCTGGATCTCCTATCAGTCATTGTTAAGTGAAACAGAGCCGAAACCTGAGCCTCTCTGGGATATGGATTAATTTTAACGGTGTTCCCGACTTTGTAACAACGAAATATCTCATTTTTGGCAGTAGGGCAGTACTCAACGCTGCTTTTTCAAAAAAAAAATATCCCGCAACGTACACGCAAAAAGAAACCGAGCGCTTCAAAGCGTGGCCCCGTTTCAGCGGTGCCCTGTGTTGTCCCAATGCCACCTCCCCCTCTGAGGGCTGTCCCTAAATCCGTGCGCACTGAGCCCATCGCCGGGGGTGGGGGTGGGGCGGAACCGAATAGAGCTCAGCAGCCAACTGCGCGGCTTTTAGGCGCGTTACCCCTTTCCCTGCTGTTCTCCGGAGGCGCACAGTCACTGTCGCAAAGCGGCGGTTCGCAAGACGGCCAAATTAATAAGCGTTGAATAAGAAGACGTGCTCCTTCCAGCCAGGGCTCCGGAGGCGTTTGGTGGGATCGTTGGCTTAGGCGAAGGGAGACTCACGGCTGGTCTGGTGGGAGGTGTCTCTGCCCAGGGCAGGGGTTTGGAAGTGGGTGGCCTTTAAGGTCCCTTCCAACCCAAACCATTCTGTGATTCTGGCCGTCTGACTGCGCAGACCAGCTCCCATCCCCGCGCCGTCCTCCCAGCTCGGCATGGGCTACCCCCAGGACGGTCCTTCAGCAGCTCATGCTCTCCTTTGGGTAAGAGCTCACCACCCAGCTCACGCCAAGGCCCACAGAACGTGTTTCCAAAGCATGTAAAAGCAGGAATGTCGGAATTCAATATGTGAAAATGGCTTTCATCCTTATTCTAAAATTTCCACCCCCTTTTTCTGCATATTCCAGCCGAGCAGACGCAAGAGGAGGAACCACAACGGTCCCACCCCAGGAGGTGAGGGAGCAGATCCCATCAGAAATGCCGCGGTAAAGGGCGATGGGCAGCAAAACACACTCCTGCCCTGCCAGAGCCTCGGGGAACCCCCCGGCGGGCCCAGATGTGCCCGTGCCCCGCTCCCAGCAGCAGCAGCCGGGGCCACCCGGGGGGAAGGAAGGTCCCTCTGACCGGACTCTTGGAAAAACAGAAGGCAACCTACGGATTTTGGAGAGCCAGACCAACACGGTAATCGCCTACACGTAGTGGGGGTCGGTCTCTTCTCCCAAGGAACAGGCAATGGGACAAGAGGAAACGGCCTCCAGTTGTGCCAGGGGAGGTTTAGGATGGATATTAGGAAAAAATTTACACGGAAAGGGCTGTCAAGCATTGGAAGGGGCTGCCCAGGGAAGTGGTTGAGGCACCACCCCTGGAGGTATTTAAGAGACGGGTAGACATAGCGCTTAGAGATATGGTTTAGTGATGGTTTTTGTCAGTGTTGGGTTGATGGTTGGACTCGATGATCTGCAAGGTCCCTTCCAACCTGGGCGATTCCATGATTCCATGATTCTATGAGGCATGACATTTCTCCTGTGAGCAAACTGCTGGCCCTGCCCGTTGCCCCAGGAGCTCCTTCTCCCCCCCGGCAGCCAGTGCCTCCCCCGGCACTACGGCCAGCGGGGAACTTCCCATTCCGATGGCAGAGCCAGAAAAGGCTCCCTCCGCCTCTCCTAGGACAGGCTCCCCCAGGATTCCTCCCCGAGCCATTGGGATTTACAGCTGTTCGCCGAACCCGGTCCCTGCCCCGAACCGCAGGACCTGGGCTCGGGATTGATGCTGCTGAGGATGGAGCAGCAGCGGCGGGATCCCTCCGGAGGCAGGGGGGCACCCACGGCGTCTCCCGGGGCAAAATTCCGTTTCAGCGAGTCCGTGGCTGCCTGCACAGCAAGGAATCCCAGAGCGGTGCCGTAAGCAAACCTCCGTTTACTCAGTGCACCAGAAGTGAACCTGTAAATGAAACGTGAACTTAATCCTTTCCTGTGGCACCTCTTGGGGCAAAATTCCCTTTTCCTGAGTCCATAGCTGCCGGAGCAGCAAACAATCCACTTGTTAAAAAATGGGAAATACACTTCCAGCCCGTGCCTACCAGGAATGGGGAATGGGGCTGGCAGAACAGACAGGTGTGATAACTATTTTTAAATGGTGTCTTGCATTAGATTCTATCCAATACCATTTCCACGGGTAAACCTCAGAAGTGACCTTGTAAACGAAACGCACGCTTTCCTTTTAAAAACGGGAATTTGAGAACTTGAGTAAGAAGATTTTTATTTTTTTTTTCTTTTTCGAAGCAATCACCTTAAACGCTTTCACTTGCACACCTCGCGAACGGTCGCATCTTTTTATAAAAATAAATTAGCTTCACACTTTTTTCCGACGAGCTTCGTATTTCCACACGAAAACCGCGTTCTCAAAACACGGTTCCCGGCAGTGGGGAAACGGAGAGGGGTGGGAAACGACGCCAGCGGGCGACGCTTACAGCCATTTTTCTTACCGCTCTGCGCAGCCCCGGCGGCGCTGGGCCGGAGGGAGGCGAGGGGGCATCGCTCTTCTGACACGGCGCCGTCTAATTAGGAGCGCGCAAACGACGCTGGGCAGTGGCGGTGACGTTAAACAGAGCCTCGGCGGCCTCTCCGGTCCTGGAAAACCCAGCCGTGCACCTGCATGCCAAGAATATTATACACCAGTTATAAGGATGCTTCTGACCGCGTCCACGATATACAGATGTTCACAGGGGAGGTATCAGAAAAATCACTAATATTTGCTAGAAATACACACACGTGCACGTTTAAGTCAGTTTTAGGACAGGTCTGTTAACAGCCTGATTTTTTACTTACCGAAACAACTGAATGGGACTGATTTCACCGCCCGCGGAGCCACCAGCCGGGGGGTTTGGGGGGGGGAGGCTGCTGTAACCCCTGTCCAGTCGCCAACTGGTTTGGGACTGGTGGGGAAAAGCTCCCCGTGGTGGCCGGGAGAGGGGAGCTTGGGCGGCCGCGTTCGAGAGAAGAAACGTTCGCGAGTTGTTCCGCGTGTGGTAGCAACACCGAAACCTGCAAACGGCAGCTCGGCGGCGGAGAGCGCTGGGAGAATACCATCGGCCATTAAACCGGAGCTGTTAATTGCAGCTGTTACTCGTTACTGGGGGTGCGGGAGGGATGGCGGGAAGGGAAAGGAGGTGATTCGCGTTTGACTTTCAATGTGACCGATCGAACGCCCGCGGGGGCCCAGGGCGCCCCGTCGAGCGAGAGCCTGGTTCCGCGAATCAGCGCCAACCGCTCGATGGTGCCAGTGGAAGGGTCGGGTCGTGCGCGTCGTCCTCTGCGTCTGGGCAATTACTCGGGGGGGGGGATTATAAGGACAGGAAGAAAAAACGCGTGGGCGCAGGCGAGAGACACCAAACAGCCCTTTCCTGCGAGCCATTTTCAGCCCTTTGTCGCAGCGGCTCAGAATTCGGCAGCTGCGGAGTTTGCCCCAAATCGTAAAGAATTCTGGAGCCCCGTTTGACCCTTTGGCTTTTACGCAGAGAAACACGAGTGCGGACACGCTCGCCAAAGCCCCCAGTTTAAACCCAAACACACACACACCCCCCCACCCCCCCCCGCCGTGAGAGCGGGTCTGGCTGCCCCTCGCCCCCAGCTGGCAGCCCGGGCTGCCCCCGCTGCCGCCCATGGGGAAAAAAAAAAAAAACAAAAACAAAAAGAAAAAAAGAAAGAAAGAAAAAAAACCCCTGACGCTTCCTTTCATCAGCTTTTCACGGCAGGTTTCCCACCACCGAAGCCAGATCCGCCCCCCCCCCCGCAGCCCTCCCCGCCCCCCCGCCACTCGGTTCCTCCGAATATTCCTGGTTTTCGCGTTCCGGGGGGGGGTTGGGCTGGAGCCCCCGGGGGCGGCAGATCCCCTCATCGCCCCCCCCCTCCCCGGGGTCAGGGACACCCCACCCCCCCCCCGGCCCGTCTGTGCCCGTATCTGTGGCTCTCTGCCCTTCCCCCCCCCGCGGATCCACCGTCTGCAGCCCCGGGCTTGGGCTGGGTTTCTGGGGGGGTTTGGGTTTCTTGGGGTGGGGTTGTTTTTTCTTTTCTTCTTTTTTTATTTTTAGTTGGCTTTGGGGTTCTTTTACTTTTTTTTTTTTTGGTTGTTTTGTTTTTTGGTTTTGTGTTTGTTTTGTTTAGGGTTTTTTTTGTGGTTGGTTGTTTTTTGGGTTTTCTTCGTTTTGTATTAGGGATTTTTTTTTAGTTGGATGGGTTTCGGTTTGTTCTTTTTTTCCTTTTTTTTTTTTAAGTTGCTTTTTGGTTGGACGTTTTTTGGTTTGGGGGTTTTTTAGTTTGAGCGGTTTTTGTTGCTTGTGGCTTTTTCCTTTTTTTTAGTTGTTTTTTGGTTCTGTTTTTATTTGTTTGATTGTTTTGGGCTTTTTTATTGATTGCTTTTTGTTGTGTGGGGTTTTTTTGGTTTTGGAGATATTTTTTTCAGTTGGTTGGTTTTTGTTATTTGGTGGTTTTTTGTGGTTTTTTTTTTTTGGTTGTTTTTTGTTTGGGTTTTTTTTGTTTTGGAGTTTTTTTGTTTGGGAGGTTTTATTTGCTTGGTTGTTTTTTGGGTTTTTTTTTGTTGGTTGGTTGGGGGATTTTTTTTTTACTTGATTGTTTTTTGGTTTGTGTTTTTTTTCCTTTGGGTTTTTTTGTTTGGGTTTTTTTTGTTTTTTTTTTTGTTTGGGTTTTTTTGGTTGGTTGCTTTTTGGGTTTTGGTGGGTTTTTTCCTTTTTTTTTTTTGTTTGGGAGGTTTTATTTGGTTGGTTGTTTTTTGGGGTTTTTTTGTTGGTTGGTTGGGGGATTTTTTTTTTTAGTTGATTGTTTTTTGGTTTGTGGTTCTTTTCCTTTGGGTTTTTTTGTTTGTGTTTTTTTGTTTGGTTTTTTTTTTGTTTTGTTTTGGGTTTTTTTTGGTTGGTTGCTTTTTGGGTTTTGGTGGGTTTTTTCCTTTTTTTTTTTTTTTGCTTGGTTTTTGTTTTTTGGATTTTTGGTTTTGGTGCTGGTTTTTATATATATATTTTTTTTTTTTTTTTTTTTTTTTTTTTTTTTCCCTGCTCCCGAAGCAGTTAGTTATTTGCATTTCTCTCCTCGCCGGTGCCCGGCAGGAGCCGCGCTCCCCCGCGCCCCCGGCCGCAGCCGCGGGGTTTAAGGACCCTTCGGGGCAGAGGAGGGTCCGACCCCCCCTCGGCGGGGCCGGGGCTGGGCCCGGGCACCCCCACTTGGGTGGGCGGCTTCTCGCCGGCACGGCGTGGGGGGGGACAGGCCACCCCTCGGCACCCTCCGGGGTCCCGCTGGAGGAGGAGGGTGTCCCCTAAGGGGTGACGCGGGGAGGACGCTCGGCACCGGCGGGTCCCCCCGGGGGCTGTCGCGCAGGTGGCGGCGGCGGGCCGGGGGGGACACGGGGAGGGCCCCGGGGAGCCTCTGCCGGTCCCTGGCGACGGCGTGACGGCGCGGTGACAGCGACAGCCCCGCGGGGAGCCCGCCCCGCCGGCAGGAGAGCGGCGGCACCAGAGGTACAGCCGGTCTGGGCAGTGTCGGGGGGGTCGGTGGGGCTGGTTTGGGGGGGGGTTGTTTGTTTGAGGGGTTTGGGGGGGGGGGATTGGGGGGGTTTCCTTCTCTTTTCCCCTCCTCGCGGCGTTTTCTGAAGGGCAGGGACCTGCCGGGGGCGGCTCTGGCACCCCCGGGGAGCGCCGCTGTCCCCCGGCAGCTCCTGGCCGTCTGTCCCTCCGTTCCCCGGCAGCTCCTGTCTGTCTGTCCGTCCTTCCCCGGCAGCTGTCCGTCTGTCTGTCTGTCGGTTCCTACCCCGCAGCTCTCCGTCCGTCTGTCCGTCCGTCCGTCCGTCCGTCCCACGGCGGCAGACGAACTCCCCCCCCCCCCGCTCCCTCCGCGCAGCTCCGCGGCCCCGGAGCGCTTTTACCGTCCGTAAAGATCCAAAAGGGCGCGGACGGCGGATCCGGAACCCAGGCGGGCAAAAAGCCGTCGCAAAAAAAAAAAAAAGCCCGTTTTCCCTGGTTTTACCGGGAATGGGACAGCGGCCCCTCCCGCGGGTGGCATGAACGACCCCCGCGGACACCGGGAGCTGCGCGGGACAACGAGTGGTTGCTAAAGGCGCAAATGAGTGCCGGGATTTAGGCTGGGATTTGCCGGGATAAACGTTTCGGTAAGCAGGGAAGCAGGGCAGTGACTTTTTGTGAGAGGAAAGAAAAAACGTTTGAAGTCAGTAACTTCTCTCGCAGCCGAAAACTAACTCCTGACGCGAAGGGTTTTCCCTCCGCGTTGCATCGAAGGAACTTCCACGCTGAAGTTTCACCCTGAGACATCCACCGTTTCCAAAGTACCAGCGCCCCGCAGGGCCCGGCTGCGGCTTCAGAAGAACCTTTCGAACCGAAGCGCAGCGTTGCCTGCGCGCAGAGCGGAGCAGACACCTTATTTTTGTCGGGATTTTCGCGTCTGCATGGGGGGGGGGGGGGGCGGGAAAGGTTTTTCTCCCCTGCGGATCCTGAACTTCTTCCTACAAGGTTTCCTTTTTTGATCCGCCCGTTGCCAAACGCTTCATTAGGAGAAGGCGTTACGCGCTCTGGCGCGGTGCCTCCCCGTCTCCGGCGGCGGCTCCTCCTCCTGCCCCGCCAGCGCCGGAACCGCCGGGGGGAAACTGGGGTTTATTTCGGTGTTCCCGGGCTGTGCCGGGCGGGTTGTGTCGCCGTCTCTGCCCATGTGAAACGAACAGACTGGTTCCAGTGACTTTGCCGGCAGCCTCCCGCTCTGCCCTGCCTGCCCTGCCTGCCCTCCCCTGCCTGCCCTGCCTGCCCTCCTCTGCCTGCCCTGCCTGCCCTCCCCTGCCTGCCCTCCTCTGCCTGCCCTGCCTGCCCTCCCCTGCCTGCCCTGCCTGCCCTGCCTGCCCTCCTCTGCCTGCTCTGCCCTGCCTGCCCTCCCCTGCCTGCCCTCCTCTGCCTGCCCTGCCTGCCCTGCCTGCCCTCCCCTGCCTGTCCTGCCTGCCCTCCTCTGCCTGCCCTCCTCTGCCTGCCCTGCCTGCCCTGCCTGCCCTCCTCTGCCTGCTCTGCCCTGCCTGCCCTCCCCTGCCTGCCCTCCTCTGCCTCCCCTGCCTGCCCTCCCCTGCCTGCCCTCCTCTGCCTGCCCTGCCTGCCCTCCTCTGCCTGCCCTGCCAGCTCTCCTCTGCCAGCCCCTCTCTCCTCTGCCAGCCCTGCCTGCTCTCCTCTGCCTGCTCTGCCCTGCCTTCCCTCCCCTGCCTGCCCCTCTCTCCTCTGCCTGCCCTGCCTGCTCTGCCAGTAGTACCCTGCCTGCCCTGCCTTCCCGCTTTGCCCACCCTGCCTGCTCTCCTCTGCCTGCCCCTCTCTCCTCTGGCAGCCCTGCCTGCTCTGCCATCCTGCCTGTTTGCTCTCCTCTGCCTGCCCTGTTCTGCCTGCTCTCTGCCTGCTCTGCCCTGCCTGCCCTCTGCCTGCACTCCTCTGCCTGCCCTGCCTGCTCCTCTCTCCTCTGCCTGCCCTGCCTGCCCTGCCAGTACTGCTCTGCTCAGCTCTGCCTGCTCTCCTCTGCCTGCCCTGCCTGCCCCCCTCCGCCCCCCGCGGCGGGGCCAGCGTGGGGTGAAGGAGCGCAGGTTGCGCTGGCTCCGGGCCGGCGGCCGCCTTCTGTCGCGGAGCCGCCACCGTGCGGATTTCACCGCGGGGGGGGGGGGCGTGGGGGGCTGGGTATCGATGTATAGTTAATGTCCGCGTCACCTAAAAAAAAAAAAAAAAAAAAAAACAAAAGAGAGAAAGAGAGAAGGAAGGAAGGAAGGAAGGAAGGAAGGAAGGAAGGAAGGAAGGAAGGAAGGAAGGAAGGAAGGAAGGAAGGAAGGAAGGAAGGAAGGAAGGAAGGAAGGAAGGAAAGAAAAGAACGCGGAGGTGCTCGCGACTAATTAACCTCTGAATTTTTACCTTTTTTCTAAGCTCTTAATTTTATCCGTGCAAAGGAAACCAGGAGAGACTGAGGTACGGATTCATAAAGATCCATAAATGACGGCGTAGCTGTAGCGTGTGCATGTATAGATATATGGAGACATATTTCTATATATACACACACACCAAAATGTTTTGTCACTTGTTCAGAGCACTTTCCTTGAAAAAGAAAAGAGACGGAAGAAATGGTCATCCCTTTATCAGATTTAAACCCGTCTGCTATTTTTAAATATTTAAATCCTTTCGGCAGGATTATGGCTTCATTCCAAATGATGAAATAAAGGGATTTTGCTTGTCACAGGAAAAACCAAACAAAATAAAACAACGCAAACAAACCCACAGAACACTTTCTCCACCTTCTCACCTCCGAAATAGCAACAAAACCCCAGAGCACCCGAGCCTTTAGTTTTTTTTTTTTTATTTTGCTTTCATTGTTCGACGCTGAGACTTAACAAACCATTACGGGTCGGAAAACCCACTGGAAAACAGTCGCGTTCCGGCAAAGGTCTGGCCAGCGTTAATCTAGTGTCTGGAAAACAACTGACAGTTGCGGGGGTTCCCCCCCCCCCCCCCCCCCGCCTTTCCCTTTTCTTCCTTTCCTTTAAAAATAAACCCTTCCAAAAGCCCCCACAACCCCCGTCTCCGTTACTCCGGGGAGGGTCCCCTCGCCCTTCCCGCTTGGAACCAGCACGAAATTGAAAGATCATTAAATTATTTTCATTCATTAATCGCTTTAATCCCCCTTACACTGGGAGCAAATGATGATAATGGGACCCCCGGGGGGTGGGGGGGGGTCGGGGCAGGGGGACCCCCATCCCCTGGGAGCCCGGCCGGGCTCGGCGTTGTTCCTTGTGGCCACCGCGGCCCCGGGACTCGCCCGGGAGCCCGCAGGGACGGAGCCAACGGGGCGCTTTGGGTTTTCTTGGGGTGTTTCCACATCTGCACAAATTCGGGACCTGCCGGGTTTTATAAACACCTTTCGGGGGCGATCAATCAATCACACTGGCGAGCAGCAGCCCAGCGGCACAGGCATAAATACAGACATATAAATATACACATATTTATATACATATATACATATAAACCCTGTCAACTTTGTCATATTTACACTTCTTTTCTTTCTTTCTTTTTTTTTTTTTCCTATAAGCCTTTCTAAAAGCAACTGTACCTAGAAAGATCCCCACAAAGTCAGGAAATCCCAGGGAAAAAGTAGGAGGTTTTGTTGGGAAGACGCATTACGTTGCATGTTTTAATACCAGCAAGGGAAATGTTAAAAAAGAGAAAGAAAAAAAGTGTCTAAGCAAGTTGAAAACTTAAAAAAAAAAATAAAAATGCTATTATGCTTACAGTCAGGGGCACGCTTTCAAGAATGCACGGCTGAAAAACCTGAAACCTGCTCATTTTAAAATACAGTGCAAGAGAGAGATCTGGAAAAGACATGAGTTTCCCAGATTTTTCTAGTCAGCAGAGTCTTCTTTATGTTGCAGTCATTTCTAGTCTTACTTTAATTTGAAACATATTTGTAGCCAGGGATAGGTCCTTGCAAATGCACTGTATTTTTTTTTTTTATGATGTTTTGATGCTGAGAGCTCTGCACAGCAGGGAGCTTGTGCCCCTCTCTGACACCAGCCTTTTGCTGGCGGGAGGACGCGTGTGAACCAGAGGAGCCGCAGAGAGAATAACGACGAGTCAAGGTAGGAGAAAACCCAGTTTCAGGAGAAAAAATCCAGTTTCGGGACTGGGAAGAGACGGGCAGCTTCTGAGGTGGTGGAAATCCGGAGTCTCCCTGAAGCAGAGAAGAGGCTGGTGGTGCGGGAATGGTGGGGGGTGTTCGAATGTCGCCGCGACCCGGCACTGGGACCCTTCTTCTGGGCTCCAAGGAAAGCACTGGGCTGCTCTGGCTGGGGGGGGGGAGGATGCTCAGCGAGGGGGGAGGGTGGTCAGAGAGGTGGGAGGATGCTCAGAGAGGTGGGAGGATGCTCAGCAAGGTGAGGAGAATGCCCAGGGAGGGAGAAGATGCTCAGTGAGGGGGGAGGATGCTCAAAGGCGGGGAGGATGGTCAGAGATGGGGGGGAGGATGGTCAGAGATGGGGGGAGGATGCTCAGAGATGGGGGGAGGATGCTCGGGGCGGGAGGAGGGGTGGGGGCAGGATGCTCAGCAAGGAGGGGGGTGGATGGTCAGAGGAGGGGAGAATGTTCAAAGGAGAGGGGGATGCTCAGAGAGGGGGGAGAATGCGCAGCGAGGGGGGAAAAGATGCCTGGCGAGGGGGGAGGATGCTCAGAGGCGGGGGGGGGATGCTCAGAGAGGGGGAGGATGCTCGACGAGGGGGGGGATGCTCAGAGGCGGGGGGAGGATGCTCAGAGAGGGGGAGGATGCTCGACGAGGGGGGGGATGCTCAGAGAGGGGGAGGATGCTCGACGAGGGGGGGGATGCTCAGAGAGGGGGAGGATGCTCGGAGCAGGGGGGAAGGATGCTCAGGGAAGACCTCGTGGCTGCGCTGCCCCTCCGGAGCCGTTACCAAGCGCATTCTCCTTTTGGTGCAATTCCCGCGTTTGTTGCGCCAGTTTTCCTATCAGGAATAAACTTGGTATTAAACTGACGCTCACCCCACGGTTGTCATCTGTCAAATCGAACGACAGCAGGAGCCTGAGCCAAACCCTGCTCCCGGGGGGGGCGCGGGGGTGGCTTTGGGGCCGCGCTGCCTGGGGCTGACAGACACAATTAGCGACGGCAGTTGGTGACAGACCCAATTAGCGAAGGCGGTTGGTTTCGTTGGCTTCTCAGGAACTTAAAAGCACGCGTTTAAAGATGTTTATCGTCAGCAGAATAGGGACGGGGTTATTCGTCTGCTTACATCGCACTGTAAGGACTGGCGTTCAGAAAAGACCACGTCACTTGCTCGCTTAAAGGTCATTTTAATTTTTATATAGCGATTTACCCTTACCACCGTGTCGGGGAGAGCTCCATCACTCCCTGCTTTATTATTCTGAACCCGAAGTGTTACCGTCCCCGGAGACGTACCGCGGTGTCCTTTCGCAGAAACTCGCCTCGATCCATGGCGGGTAACGCTGACACAACGAGGGATAAAAGTATTAACTGTCAATTTCCAGTTAAAAGAGTGCATGAAAAAAAAAATCACAATAATTAAAATAGCAGGTAAAAATTCGGTAAATGTTTGATAACTTTGATGTGGTATTTTTTTTAAGCACAGTGGCACCAATTCCAGTTCCAGCCTTCTGGGGCGGGTAGTTGTGAGTTTCTTCTGCTCTCGGATATCGATGGAGCAGTTTGGGCTCAGGTGAAGTTCACCATCTTTATTGGCCAAACCCCTTGGCAACCACAGGAATGGCATTTTAAAGTTACGGAAAAGCTGCGAGAGCTCATACATTTTTTTTATTCTCAAAGATTCACAGTCTGTCTTTTTTTTTTTTTTTTTCAAATTTTTTCCCCCAAGATAAATGATTGTGAAGAATGATAGAAGCAAGCTTTTTTTTTTTTTTTTTTTTTTTTGAAATGAAGAAAGTGAAAAAGGAGGAAAAGGGGGGGGAGAAGTACACAATACACAGAATACACAGACCTGACTTTAAAAACCCCACGCCGCCCCCCGGCCAACCTGGTCTTCTCCAGCCTTGGAGCAGAACTTCCAGTATTGATACGGCAGGTGACGAATCCCTCTGGAGCCGGAAGACGTTACTTCTGCAGGCAATGCCGCTGCCTCGCCAAAGGCTGCTGGCCACACGGGCTACCAGGGGGTGAAACCGAAAGGGCACTTGAGGAAATTCAGTTACAGATCACTAACACCAAGACACCTTTTCTTTCAGCCCAGTGCTCTGCCCTGCCCGTAGAGGCGGGACCCTGCGCTTCGTTGTACCCATCTCCTGTGCGCCAGGGGCATCGCACTTCGCTATTTCTCTTTTCTCCGAGGTTCGATGCTTTCTGCCGCAAGCGGCGCTCGGCTGAAGTGACTGCGCTACTAGCGGTAGGCACAAAGCCTCCGGAGAAACAACCCGCCTCCGTGTCTCTGCTTTACCGGGAGCAGGTTGGCCAAAACCTGTTGGCCTCGAGAAGAGGGCAGTGTCGCAGGTGGTAATGCAGCGACATTTATCAGCTAAAACACAGCGCCGAGGCCACGGCTCTGTCAGAGGGGGAAGGCATTAAAGAGATTTCTAAGCTTTTACTCCCTCCAAACCGCAGCGACAGCCTGGCTCTGCTCCAGGAGTCACCCCCCTGCTGCTGAGAGCGGTGGGGCCAGGTTTTTGCTGGGGTGAGTCTTGTTGGGTGCGTTGTACGGATAACGCAGCCGAGCCTCCCCGGAGTTATTTCCTATCCTATGTAAAATCCTCCTGAAAGTGGCTGAAGATCATTAATCAACATTCACGGAATTAATTTGAGGACGGTTTTGGAACAATTATGAGATTGAAGCTACTGACAGAAAGCCGTAGGACTGGCCACGCGGGCTCCCGTTTCTCTTCCTTTTGTGCAATTGAACAACTGTGCTTCAAAACCATGGGCTGTCCCTGAGAGCACACCTTAACTGCCCACCCCTGTCGCTCCTGTTACCTACTTCTGTTATTTCCTCTAAGGGAAACTGCAAGTCTCACCTCTTCAAAACTCCTGTCCCGACCCGCACGACAATTAACGCAGTTTTAGTTCTAACAAAACCTTTAATGGAAAGTCTTAACAAAGAAAAGGCCTCGCTTTGGCTTCCCTCCCCCTTTGCTAATTCGGGTCTTCAGACCTAGACCATACATCTTGATTTATGTTTAACAATTTAACTTAATATTACTGAGTATTACTCGTTTAAAAGAATTCTCAATACGTTTCAGGGTCTTTATTATTTCAAATAAAATCTACTTTATATAGGAAGTCGGCACAATGTCACTCTAGGTACTATTTAAGTCTTCAAATGAGGCCTTTAAGTGCTGTGATTTCCAGTGTATGTTATGCAGCACGATGCACGCTGGGAACACTTAATGTCAAGAAAAGGGAATAATAAATTAATACATTTATTTTGAAAAACCTGAAAAAAAAAGAAGAATGAAAGCTGATTACTAACCATGTGACTGCTACATTTCATTACATATCTAAACCTTATATATAAGGAAAAAGATTCAAGCGCCTGTTGCCGCATTCTTACTGTGACAGATGAACATTTTGCGGCTGCTGTAACTTTACTGCCAAGCCAGGGAAAAAACCCACCCAAACCCAAAGCCACCTTCTGCTGGCACAAGTCAGAAGGGGCTCTCACAGTCTCGACGGCTGCAACAGCAACAAGGACAATTACTGACACGCATTCCCAGCCGGAGCACAGAAATACCTTACACCGAATGTGCATTTAATGTGAGGCTCCTGCTCGTCTCCCACACAGACGCGCTTCTCGAGCGCTTCTAAGCAGTGCCCTGACTTCCTTGCTTGTTTTTGTCACGCAGGGGCTTGACGCTGCAGAAGGCGAGAAGCCCATTTAAGAAGTTCTCCAGTGACAGAAATATATCTCAATTGCGGTACGCGTAATCATGACCTTTAGTCTGAATTCCGGACGGGAAGACAGGGAAACTGCAGTTGCGACAGTACTTCTCCCACCACATAAAAAATAGCTCCTGCCAAGAACACCTGTGCCATCACGCCCCGCCAGGAGCTTAGGGGAGACCTTGTCACCACGTGCCCATTTCAAGGGTGGCTACAAAGAGGATGGAGACTCCCTTTTTGCGTGGAGTCACACGGAAAGGACAAGGGGTGATGGGTTCAAGTTACTCCTAGGGAGATTCCAACTGGACACAAGAGGACAATTTTTGACCCTGAGAACAATCAGCCATTGGAATAATCTCCCCAGGGAAGTGGTGGGTTCCCCATCGTTGGATGATTTCAAGGCTCAGGTGGGCAGGGTGCTGGGCCATCTCGGCTAGACCGTGTTTGTGACAAGAAAGGTTGGACCAGACGATGTGTCCCTGCCCACGGCGGGAGGTGGAACGAGATGATCTTTAAGATCCCTTCCAACCCAAACCATTCTGCGATTCGGTGATCCTCGAGGTCCCTTCCAACCTGGGATTCTGTCATTCTGTGCTAAGGAGGATGTTCTGCCTGGTGTAGCAGGGCAGTACTAAGCCTTTTTCACCATCTACATCTCTGTGAAGCCTCGTAGGATTTTTTAATCCTTTTTAGTGGCTAGAACTGATGCCTAAAGGTGTGTTTTCTTGGGAGGGGAAGGCCGCTTTTGAAATGAAAGCCTTCTTTTCAGTTTGTGTGCATTTCATGTGTAAAGAGAACACAATGCTCCAGCTGTAGCCCAAGAGAACAAATTTCCACAAGGAAAGCGAAAAAGGCAAATCATTAATATTTTTCAATATCATAGAATCCTACAATGGTTTGGGTTGGAAGGGACCTCAAAGTCCCCCCAGTGCCACCCCCTGTCCTGGGCAGGGACACCTCCCACCAGCCCAGGTTGCTCCAAGCCCCGTCCAACCTGGCCTTGAACCCCTCCAGGGATGGGGCAGCCACAGCTTCTCTGGGCACCCTGGGCCAGGGGCTCACCGCCCTCACAGCCAAGAATTTCTGCCTCACATCTCATCTCAGTCTCCCCTCTGTCAGTGTAAAACCCTTCCCCCTCGTCCCACGGCTCCCCTCCCTGCTCCAGAGTCCCTCCCCAGCTTTCCTGGAGCCCCTTGAGGGACTGGAAGGGGCTGGAAGGTCTCCCCGGAGCCTTCTCTTCTCCAGGCTGAACCCCCCCAGCTCTCTCAGCCTGTCCCCACAGCAGAGGGGCTCCAGCCCTCCCGGCATCTCCGGGGCCTCCTCTGGCCCCGCTCCAACAGCTCCACGTGACATTTTGAAAGAATTGCCCATTTTCCGATGTTACGGTTACACAGGAACAGGACTGCAAGCGTGGCCGGGTTTGGCCATTGGCACACGTGTCCCTGTCCCCAGTCCCACCGAGCAATACAGCCAAAACCCAGACGGGTGGCAGAGATGCTCTTTCTCTAGAAAAACTTACCTGAACCAGCTTTGACAGGTTTTTTTTTTTTTTCCCCGTTTTAAAGAATTTCTGGTGTCCACGGACGATAGGATTTTCCACGAGGTTCCTAGTACAGGCTGTGCCTGCTCTGAAAACTGCAGCTGCCGCTGGTACCCACTGTCAAAGCAACTATTGAAATAACAAATGAGCTTCACTTCCTCAGAATGTGTAAATGTCCCGACTTCGAGTTAAGCTGTCAGCAGCTGAAAGACAATACCACTGACATGTACCTGGCACTAGTTACTCGGGTTTATTTTTTCCTGGAAAGCTGTTTTGGGCGACAGAGCGGCGTCCGGGTTTCCCAGGTTGTTGTGCTGACAAACTGCAGTGGCGGGGAAGGCAGGGAGCCTGACAAAATCTCATTAATCATTTTAAATTAAATCCAACATTCCTCTCCACCGCTGCCAAGAAGAAAGCTAACTTTTACAAACGAATACGCTCTCTGAAATGAGCTGGTACCCTGAGCACGTTGCTTTCGAGATAAATACGCTTGATTTCTGTCACGCCTGCAGTAAGTACTATTTTTCAGCTTAAAAAATAATGCGTTTGTTGGATTGCTAGAAATGTGAAAAGCCCCTTTTGCTTTGCTCTGCTCTGTAACAGCAGCTCTGAGCGAGCCACATCTCTGAAAACGTGCACCTCTTCGGCCTTCCAATGAATTGCAGCTTTTTGCTTTGAATTTTAAAACAAATACAGACAGTTCATTTCTAACGGAAGAAAATTTCACAGAGGGACTGAAATTGTTCCGGGTTAATATTTTCTCATCCATCTCTTCTCCGAGTTTGCTCCTACGAATAATGAAAGGAAAACCGCAAATTTCCTAACATCTCCGCCAGCAAAAACGGCGAAATGCCGAGGGAGCAGCGGGATCTCTTCAAAGCCTGTTCTCTGTAGACGTCCATTTCTGTACCTAATCCCAACTCGCCCGTTTTGATTTAATTACACCCATCGTATGGCGAGTCTTAACTTCTAACATCCGATAAATAATACCAGAAGATCACATAAAATTTCGTCTTGCTAAAAATCACTGTCATAAGTAGATTATAAAAGTTTGTATACTATTTCTCTTTGAGGCAAAATGAAACCGTACCGTGCCTACGGGAGACACAGGAAATCCTTTAAGTCTGTCCTTTGTCCATTTTAACAGTGGTAGATTTTACAACAGCAGAGAACAAGTCATCAGCCCTAATGTTTATTAGTTTTGATGCCTCCGTGAAATATGTGAAAAGAAAAAAAAAAAAATCCCAACCCAATATAAGGCAACTAAATTTGACTTTTCTAAACGCTTAATATTGTTATTTTGACATTTTAGCATGATCAAGTAGGTAGACCTCAGTTTTGCTTGGGCACTTAAAATAATTTAATACTTGTTTTCTAAAACCCGAACTATAAAAAGTATCGGATTGCACAACGACGCCCTTACACAGAGAACAAAACTGGTACGGCTTCAAAACAGAGCAACTCCTGTTGGGAGAGTTGTTTATGCAAAGAACATTAAGGAACTGCACTACACTGAAGAGGAAGCAGCAACATTTATTTGCCCAGCTAGACAGTTTATTTTCCTAAATCTGTATTTTTAAACTGTTTATAATTTTTCTTTTTTCCACTGGGGGGGGTGGGAGGGAAACGATGACGAGAACGAATTGATTTTTTTTTTCCTGAATGAGAATTTCTTGCCCGTTTGAAAAATTGACAACCGTGTCTCTAACTTACAATTGTCTGGGTTTGTGTGTGTTGGAGCGGCTTTGATTTATTTGGAAAAGCCAACGCTGCATAAATCTGTTGTTTAGAGTCTGAATGGAAAGTATTCCAGGCAGAAATAGAGCTTTGAGAAAACAAAGAATATCGGACACCGACTGTAACTAAGCCACACGAATACGTAACATACACCACATTCCTCAAATAAACACAATGAGTCTTCGAACTGACACAGCCCCACGCGGGCTGGATGACGTGACGCTGTGTATGGACACGGGTACCGCCGTTACCCACCGGTGACCAAAGAGCAGTTGACTTTGTCACATCTGTGTATACAAAAGTCAGTGACGTTTCCGAAATGGCCATTCGGAACCAGCTTTAGTGTCTTTTAGGACCAGAATAAGGCTTGGGATCCTCTGTCCAAGACTTCCCAAGTGCCTGGTCAAGCCGCTATTTCCACACCACGCCCATGAGGGCCCTTGGTGACACTCGGGGCAATGAACTAGCTACCGCTATTGTCTTCTAAAACATACGTGGAGAGTGCATTGAAGAAGCCACTGCCCAAAACTTCATTTTTAGAGGACTTTTGGAGGACGACTAGGAGAATTCAAACTTTATCCTTCTCGCTTTGTAAGAGTATTGTTACACCTGCTTAAAACCTGTTTTGGTTTGGTTTTTTTTTTTAAATGGAAAATTGCCTAAATTAATGTAAAGTCTAGATTCTTAAAATACAAAAAAAAATAAAATTACTACTTCAAAAGAAAAAAGGCCAGAAGAAGTGTCTATCGGCATTTTTTGTTTCTCGGTTACATCCATGGGAACTCACCCTTGGCGTGCCGCGTTTGCTGCCGAGTCGGTAACACAACGTTGGGCATCATCCAACGCTCTGCAGAACCCTGGGCGAGGATCAGAGGCTGCCGCCTGCACGTGAGTTTGGTTTGGGTTGGGTTTGTTCTCTTCCCCTGGACTTGCATCTTACCGAAACCTTAACTGTATCACCCTGTTTCTAATTTATTGTCTTGGCTGTTACACCGGCCTTGAAGCTTTCTAAACTTTGTGATGTACTCATCTATTCCACAGAAACCACGTTGTGCCTGCCCGGAGGCTTTGTTCTGCATCTGTTTGAGGATGGGAACCGAGGGCAGCTGGAAATGAAGAGAAACGCAGATTAACAACCCGTACTTCCCGATCAGTGCAAAATCACGACCAGTATCCCTGATGTCCCCGCAAATACCAGTTAGAAGAGAATCAGGCCTCGCTCTGTGGTTGTGGTTTGTGAAGAAAACATTTCCTGATAAGATTAGGAGTAATTTCAAAATGCACTGGATTCTCCTATTTAAGTGTATACATTCTGAGGGGCATTTTCTAGAAAGCGATATCTTGCAGTCTTCCCGAAAAATCACTTTAAGGAGCACAGAGACACTCAGCCTTACTGTTAGTTTTACAATTTATGTTAAAATGTGTTCCAATTTGTAGTTTGTTTTGTTTTTGTTTTTTTTTTTTTGTTTGTTTGTTTTTTTTTTTGTTTTTTTTTTTTGCAGGACCAGATACCCGCGCCTTAACCAAAGCTCCCCAGCGTGCCATACGCTCTTTAGCCCGTGTTTGGGATTAAGTGACCGCTGCGGAACGCGTCCTTGGGCTTTCTGAAATGTAAGAAATGACAGAGGGTGAAACGGTGAGAAGTCACCCTGGGAGAGGGCAGCGATAGCGCAAAACCTGTCTGGAAGATTCCTGGCTTTGGCTGTGGCTGCTACACAAATACAAAGGGCATTTACACTTGATTAAAGGTAATAAAGGTAATTAAAAGCAATAAAAAAAATACAACTTTTTCTAGGTGCATTTTTGCACGTAGACCAGAGCTACAATGTACTAAACAGCTGAAGTAGCAGCAGTAGCTAAATTTTTTTTCTCCCTGTCCTTTATGTAGCCCTTATGTGGACTGTCATTGCCATCGCTTTTCTATCTAAGATACATGTAACCCCCCCTCGGTGCCAAACAGAAAGCAGCAGCGTGGGCAAAGCGCGTGCCTATGAGGGGTATGACCTGCATTCAATTCCTGGCTCTGCCATAAGCTTCCTACTTAAAAAAAAAATCAGATTAATCTGTAAAACAGAGCTAAGAATATCTTCCTGCCTCATCTCATGGTGTGTTAGAGAAAAAGGATAAATCTCCTCGTCACCGTGATGAATCCACACGATAGCAATAGCTGAATATTATGTAAACAAACATCACGAGGAACAGCTCTGATTTCAACGACACGTTATGTCAGTTTAAGAAAAGCACTGCTCTACGAGTAACGCGAAAACCAGGCGAAGGCTCGCTCAACTCCTCCACACGCACAGCAGTTGCACCACTAATATTCTACCGCTTCAGAAAACAAAAGGCACAACCTGACCGCAACCATTTTTGTCCTCTTGTCCCCAGTAACCCGTGGCTGCAACATCGCTTCGCGCTCTCCACGCGAACTGCACCATTTCCTTAGGCTGTCCCTATGCGACATCGGGGTTCATCTAAAATAGAGGCTGTAATCTTCTCTACAGTTGAGTGAACAGCAGGTTGGCAATATGCTAATATAAGTTAGTCAATATAGTATTAATTATCAGCTTAGATATTTTCCAAGTGTTCTGTCACCTCCCAGAATGAACTTTATTGCAGTATTCAGACCAATGTTTCTCTAAATTATGCACCTGAGGTAGTCAGCATTGTAAAAAAAAAAAAAATAATGCAAAAGAAAGACTTACAACACTATTTTAAGAGATAAAAGGAGAAATTTTAGTTAAAATATTTTACAATAAAATAATTATGATTATAAATCTCTTTAGTTAAATATATACACATTACACGGTATTCTAAAAAGAATGAACTTATTAAAGTTTCAAGCGGGTCTAACGCACAGATTCACCACTTTGTCAGCTTAGACTGCAATGTCAGTTTAACATTCGTAAATGGCCGTGTCAGACTAATGGCATTGTTTTGTGCAAAACTAAAAAAATTATGAAAAACAAATCTCCAAATCCTTCCATTCCCACAGTAAATAGATAGAAAAGGTAGTTTACACATACACACACTTACACACACAAACTCTGATTGCATACAGAGGTTAGAATGACCAGCACTAAAATAACCCCCATCTCTACAAAATAATTAATTTCTTGAATTGATGTAGTTTTTGAAAATTACAAATGTTAAGTGCTAGCAAATTGTGCTTTTAGGCAGCCACGTGGCCGATAAGGTAGATGTTGTCGTAAAGGTGCCCTACAAAATCTTCACTAATATTCTGTGCAGCTCGTCGTGTATTTCGGATGAATTCCCTCTTTGACATTTTGTTCTTCACGTGAGGGCTTGTGAGATCAATGGAAAGGAGAATCAAAGAGTAACACAGTACGTAAACTGCATCTAGACAGGAGAGAATAAATAAAATTAAAAAAAAATTAAAAAGGAAACCGTGATCATTATTGTTCCCTGTCCAAGAACCTTTATGGTCTTCATCATCTGGGTTTATAATTTCATATATATATATATATATACACACACACACATACATAACAACTCAAAAGGGTATCCCAGTGAAATAAAATTTAATACAGCAACTTTCCAAGTAATAATGTCAGCACATTGCCAAATGAGTATTTACAAATCTCTTCATATTTCGATGTTATCCCAAAGTCACCCAGGGCTTTATGCGCATCATTTAAACAGATTTTAGAAGTTCTTGTAAACTAAGGCCAACGTCCTGCTGTAGCTTATCTTTAAGTATGTAAGCAGTCCCACTGCCGAAACCCGGCTCCCCCTCAATTAGAACTGCTCGTTAACTTGAGGGAGGCCCAACATCCCCTCTCTTTTCTGCAGGACTGTCCACAGGGTAAAACGTTAAGTGCGCAAGTCTTTGCAAGAGGGAACTTAGAGACACTACAGAGCTTAAGCACCGACAAAAGCGAAGGAAAGACAACACGAAAATAAACCCCGCTTATCAGCTAGGTCTAAGAAAAGAATCTGTATGTTACTTTTAGGTTTTTTTCAACCCGAGTGGGATGGTGCCTGGATCCTGAACCCTCCCAAGCCACGGCTGTTCTTTCAGAAATACGTGTTTAGGTGCTGATTTTAAAACGACCATGAACAACAGCATCATCCAGAAAGAAACAATCCACTAAATCAAAGCTCTTTTTTTGCTTACCAGGGCTAAGGCCGAGCTCTCTCATCAGATCAGGGTTACACGCGCAGAATCGGTGGGAGAACTTTGTAATGAGAGTCTCCAGGTACTCCCCACGCTCCTCGGGAGCGTGAATGTGTCTGAAGAACTCTCTCAGTGCATTTGGCAAGAACTGGTTTCGGAAGTTGTGCAGCGTCACAAGGTCATCCAAAACATCTCGCCTGGTAGAATATAAAATCCCACATCGTTAGAGAAGTTTCTTTTAACCTTTTAAATATGAAAACGCAGGTTTTAAAAATAAAAAGGAAAGCTTTAGAATAGCTTATGAGCTTTGTTTTTGCTGCAAGACAAATAATCACTAATGGCACAAAGGTAATAGAAACACACGTTCTTCAGACACAATAGTAGCCAAAAACTATAAAAATATACATTAATCAGAATTCTAAGTTTCTTTATGTGTCTATTCAATTATAGTCTACACAGAAGCTTCGCTTCCTTTAAACTGCCTGACAAAGCCATTAAAAAGGACAGTAAAGGGAACAGATTCACGTGTGCCACACATTTTGGTGCCTAAGTAGAAGCTGTTACAGGAGCATCTTGTTAAGACCAGGCTCAGAAAAACGCTTTAAAGTCTAAGTCCCTCAGGGTGCGATGCTCTGCCACCAAACGCAGAAACATCTAAGGGATTCAGACTAGTCTACATGAACAGATGTGCAAGAGACATCTGAAGGACATTTGGAAGCAAATGTGAAGTGAACCAAGGAATGTTCTCGTGTGTTTACTCTTTCTATTAAACATTTCAGTACTAAAAGGGGAGTTTCAACATTTAGAACCCTCATTTTTATTTTTTTAGTGCCTGATTACACTGTTTATGAAGGGAAGACGAATGGCAGTAGGGATTGCTACTATTAACTTGTAATCTCATGCGTTAAATGGTTTTGTAATTTTTTCTATTGCCAAAAAAAAATGATAATCTGAAGTTCTACAGCCCAGGGCTGTCAGTGGTGATAGCACTAAGGAATGACTCCTTTTATTCCTTTAGTGGTACAGGAGGATGGGATGCAGGAGAGGATTCCTGCTAGCAGCGCTGCTGTCCCTCTGCTCTTCCTATTTAGGTCGTTATTACTCTCCTCCTCTCTCAACTTGGCTTGACCGTGTTGGTGCTCCTCTCTCCTGACACTGCTCTACCCCAACCTGAAGGTATCCTGGAGGGCGAGAGAAAGCGTTGTGGAGGCAGAAGAGGATGCTCGAGCAGGGAGAAGGCTCCCTGCTGCAGCTCGTGCCATCTCCCATAGGATGCTCTACAGCACCCTAGGAGGTGGCTGCGACCTCCGTTTGAGAAAGATCAACCAAGTGATGATTAGATGATTCAACATTAGTTAAAACGCTACAATCACTTGGTAAAGCGATAATTGCTTTTTCTGATTAACACCCATACAAGATAGGAAAAAAAAAGAAGCAGCAAAATATCTATGAAATCTGAATAACATACAGCACAAAGATTATCCCGAGCACTGTAACTTCACTGTAACTTCAAACCAATTTATGCCCAGAACAGCAAAAATGCAGAAAAAGCACAGATGTGAGACTGACTAGTTATAGGTGGTATTTTCAGGGGTTCTCATAAAGGGTGATAGTCACATAAATACTTGAACTGAGTACGTGCTCAGATTCAGCAGCAGCATTACTTAGTTGCATTTTCTTGCATTTTTACCTCTTCAAAATTACATCAATACAAGCAAAGTATTGTTGAACGGTGCTGTACACTGAAAACGAAGAGGAAATGTCTCAAGAGAAATTCAAATTACCTTTCATCAAGGTAGATTCTCAGCTTCTTCCAATTTAGCGTTCTTGTGCAAAAGATGAACTTCGCTATTTCTTTCGGCGAATCGTCTAGTATGCCCTTGGACATAAAGTAGTTGACTCCCTGAGATAAAATACAGGTACGTATAAATATGTTTAATCTTCATCATGTGTTTAGGAACAAGTATCGTACTTGGCAACGTAGGAACATAATCCTACTAAATTAGTTGGTTTGTTTTTCAGAATAATTCCTCTTCCTCAAAACCACATTTCAACATGCACAATACACTCTAAAAGTATAAATCAAATGCAAAGAAACAGCTTATTGTTATGGTTGAGATTTTACATATACTCATAGGAGGAAATTTAAAATTATGAACCCCATCACAAACATGATGGTTCTTTAATAATTTCTTTACAGTGTAGGCTAGTATTTTGGTTTTCATACTTTATAATAGTCTTTAAAATGCTGCGGGGACCATAACTTTCAATTTCGTAACTTTTGTAATTAAGAAAATCTTAGCCATAATGTGTTTAGTCTTTAATATCTTCCATTAAAACACTAATGCTCTCACATGGATACGATGTACCACATTCAAATAGATGCATTAAATGCATTTGTTTAAATGTGTAATAATGCAAATAAACACAAGCACGCTGATTTCAAAGCAGAGGTAAATATCAACATATATAAATATGCATACACATAAATAAAAACACTGTGTCTAACACACAAAAAAAAGTTTAAAAAGATAGGACAATTGTGTGTATTTTATATTCCTATTACAATTTCAAGAATTTTCCACACTTTGCCAAGCACAGATTTCTTACAGAATACAGAAGCCAAATTTCATTTTAAAATATTTCAGTGATATTCTGGATTCTTTCTGTTCACTGAAGCATCCCAAAGCATAAAACTATTTTCCTTGTGACCTCAGAAATCAAACCCAAGCTAACGGATTTTAAAAAAGTTCATGTTTTTCAACAACAAAAATCTAAACCTGAGAATAACTAAGCAACTAGTTTCAACTCAATCTGTCGGGGGCTGGGAGTGGCTCTGAGCTCTCGTTCCAGAGAAGTGTCAAAATACTTAAGTCCAGTAGCTCTTGGCTACACCATAACGTCCAAATACTGCAAAACGTGTAGGACAGTGCACTTCTGCATAGGATAATGTACCGAGGCCACAACCTAAATCACCTTTAAAATACTTCTGAAACAGTTTTTCATTAATCTCCTGCTACCAGACTTCACAATATTCTGCAAGTCTGCCCTTTGAGTTTACGTTACCTCTATAAAGATGTAGGGGCCACCTGTCATTCAGTGCATAAACTAACTTCCCAGTGCTCTTCAGTTTTGCTTAAAAAAGAAATAAAGGACTGAGTGCAGGTTTGGAGAGTTGTTTTATGAAGTGGATTGGTAAAGCAAAGTTTCCGTTAACACCCAGCAAAAAAAAATTAGAATATATGCTTAAGATATCCATAACACGAGTGAAATGCCAACAAACATCTGTAACGTTATCTAGCTGGTTTTACCAGTCCATAATTTTTGCTTATATATTTATAGAAAATAGCAGTTAATCAGCATTTATTTTTTTGTTAAATTAATGTTTTATAAAATAAATAAAGTTACAAAGGTTTTATACAGGTAAGACAAAAAAAAAAACCAACCCCCTGGCAATTTTAGGTCCTGTTTTTAAGAAGACTCTTTATTTAGGACCTTAATGAAACATGTATTGCACTATAAGCTGGCAGTTAATTCCAAATTAGATCATATTTAAGTTTGTTCATAATATAGACGGACAACACAAGGTTAAGTACTTTATTGAATTAGAGCTAAACAGGAAACTAAAAACGGGAGACCAAAATGAACATCAACTGCCCATTAATTCCTCAAGTATTCTGGCACCTGATAGAAGACCAGCAGCAGAACCTCTCCTTTGCATATATCCTGACTTAATGAGATTTCTGCACTTGCTTCAGTGATTAGTATCTGCTTAAGGTAATACAAACTGACGCCTGGTGAGAAGTCTACATAGCATTCCTGCTGCAATTATTTAACAACACACCCAAAAACCACCTGGCAGGCCATAGATGAGGCAGCCTGAAAATAACCTTTTTTTGAGACAGACAATGGGCTGGTTTCTCTCTGACAGTAAATGCCGCAACTTCTTTCATGCGCTTGATTTCAACTCAAGGTAGGATCTTCACCTGACAGACTACCAAGCCTTTGCAAAGCATTTTTATTCCCTGTCTCTAATTCCCTTTCTCTCTCCCCGCCCCCACGCCTAATGCTTGACAACCTCTTTCTCTGTGACTGCAGCCTCGTTACTCATTTTCCCCATCTTCTTCACAAATAAACAGGATATAAATAAAATATACTTCAGCACATGCCACCATTTTTAGTGGCTTTTTATTTCCCCCTAAGCAACCACAAATACTTTGCAGCAATAGAAACCTGATTTCTCTGTAAAATTCTTAAATTTTGGCTCACAGCAAATCAAATTTATTTATGGCATTGTCATCGAATCTGCTTTTTCTAACACGGTAAACACTGCCTTGAATTCCTCTCGGAACCTGCACTTCAAATAAATCCCTTTTGGTAGCTAAAATGGTCGCCTGTGGCAGGTATACTAACTGCAATAAGTAGCCCTACACGCTACTGAAGTCTAGGCTGAGATTATTTATCGGTCGTCTGGTGGTTCTCTTAGGAAAGATTTGTCTGAAGGCAGATCTTACCACTGAATTTCAGACAGCTCTGGATAAAATCTTAATGTATGAAAGTGTTGGTGTAAATTATATATGCAAATAACAATCATAACTATAGACTAATTATAACAACAAAAGCCACTCGTTGTATTTCAACATGCTATTTTTGACAAGTGTTCCTTTCTTCCCAGTCACAGGACGCTTGTTTTACCAACCTATTCTGTTACAGCCCTGACACTCCTCGCTCCATTTCCACCTGTTCCCAAGAGCTTTTCCATTCATTTAATCCACACGGGAGAGCCAAAACCGTAAAATTTTCTTTTTTAGTATTGGTTTCATTTCTGCATTGATTTCTTTCCCTTCTAAGAGTACTTTCAGAGCTTTTCAGTACCACAGTCAATATTAAACCTTTTGTAGTTGCCTCTGACATCTGTTTAGATATGCGTACAAATCAAACCCCACATATTCCAAGTTAATGGCACAGATATTTTAGAATCAGTATTTTTCTACATATATACGTGATTTCTCTTCTTAATATTTAAACGGAATTGTTTGCAAAGTCACAGTTGGGAGACAATTAAGATTTTTACCTAATGCGCATTTAAAAGAAATGCAGGAAAATAAATGACAAATACACTTGTCAATAAAGACAAATTTCACTTAATATTTGAAATTTCGAATTTCACATAAATGGTTGTACAAAAGGTGACTAAGGAAATCACTAGTAGCATATTAACATTTTTAGGCGATTCATAATTCTACGAGTTACATGCTTTTACATTTTGGTAGGATTACATAGGTATCAACACAAAATGCTCATTTTTTTTCTAGCCTGTATTGTATTAAAAAAAGACCATTTTGATCATCAACCAAATTAAACCACTCTTAAACAAAAGCTGATGAAATACAGGAATTCAAGTTTAAATACTAGCTCAGTTATTGAGATAAATTCTTTGGGGGCAGCGACTGTCATTTTATTCTGTACGTACAGTATCCGGCATAGTAGGGCCTCAATTTCTAATTGGGGCTTTTAGGTAACACTAACTTTATCAGTAAATAATAATTAGACATGTATGGTACTACTATTCCCATTTTTCGAGGGAAATGCAGTATGTTAATATATTTCATGGTGTATCTTCTGGAACAAAATGAGCACTACTGATGTTTTTTCTAATTTTTTTCTAATATTGCTAACAGAAGTTTTTAAGATTCTTTTCCTAAGTTATTAATCAAGTCATTTGGTGACAAATGTGGACACGATACAAAACACATTTCAAACAGTGTCTTTTTCACTGTATGTCTTTAAGATACATTCTCAGTGATACGCGCTTATGATGGCAGAAATCACAAGTAGAACATAGAAATATTTTCATGTTGCTTAGAATCCATAACTAATAATTTACAAGATTAAAGTTTTCTGGCTTTAATAGTGTTTTCAAAAGGTTTCAGCTGTCTGGTCCATTCCAACGTTTTAGATAGATCACACAAAAGAACTTCCCTCTACAACATACACATACTTTTAATATCCTTAGGACAGATAAATCAATGCATCTCAAAATTGTCTTGCTTAGTATATCACTTTGAAATAGTTTGCTTAGAAATACACAGCATGGTAAATATTCCATCCTCTAAAGAGCATCTATAATTACAAGTCAGGTAAGGTAGCTTTATGCAAGTGGTTAACAATTAATTTATAATCAAGAGAAGGTCAGAAAACTGACCTCCCTGGCCAAAAGTATGGGCAGTTGGTAACGAATGAGACCATCAGAAGAGCGGAAAGTGCTTAGTATAAGCACTGTCTTACTGTACTTTATTGTTATTATGCTATGTAAAGGAAATCCTGACCTTATTAAACTCTCAGAATTTCAGTCCAGTCCAGATTCCAATAGATCCATAAAAATAAATGCTATTAAACAGAATCAGTCAGAATCATTACCATAGGAATAAAACAACAGTTAGATCATTTTTCCTAACCAAAGGATTCTGTTTTTCACCTTAAGTTCCAATTTTAACTACATAGCATAGCTCCATGTAATAAACTTGACAAAATATTTTGTAGGAGTTAGAAACAGCATACAAAACAGTGGGAAATAACTTCTGGTTGCTTACAAATTCTGAGTCATAAGCGTATGAGATATGAAATGAGCACTGCAGGAGAAACGCTTCACATACACCATACGCTCTTTAGAATAAAATACAGCAGAGACCACGTAGGCAGATTAAACAACATAATATTCATATTCAAGTGTTAACACTAACACTAAATCACCCCCTTTCCCCAAAGGAACAAAAACGAAGTTCCAAAATCTTGGCTACAATGGTGCTGCCATAGGAAAAAAACAAAACAAACAAAAAAAGTAATGAGAAACCAAACATGCAGTGGCGTATTTTTTTCTCAGATTACGTGTAATGTGATTAGGCACATCCTTTCAGCAGAATGTGAGCCCCTGCTATGAATTAGGCAAGCTCATGCACACAACCAATACATGAAGTTACGGCAGATATCACAACACCATGCACACAACAATGGCTAACCAGAGAATCCTACCACAAAGTGTGTAGATGCTCTTCCCTACCCCGTGAGCCACCGCTAGCTCTGGAGCTGTTGCTGTGGAGCCTGGTTACCCATTTTCATGACATGGGACGTGTCCTTTGGAGAATCTTGCTCCTGTGGCTGTAAGTATTCCTATTTTTACAGTAATTTGATCAGGTCTGTTATCAAATGTAAAGCAGAGTTTGGCAGGAAATTCGAGACGCAATTTGTAATAGTGGAATGTCATATCATAAATTTCAGTCACAGTGTCCTTATAAGAATAATTCTGCCAATATCACAGTGGTAAACAAGAAAAGCAATGGTATTTGTGAATTCTCCTGGAACTCAGGCCCTGAGTGATTCCTGCCAGGCTATGGTGCTCCACAGGGAGAGAGGAACAGAAGCCCTTAGGAGATACGCTGAGGTTCTCGTCTCTCACTAGGCCTGAAGCAGACGGTTTGTACTACTATTGTACAATATAACCATGATGAACCCAGAAGAAGTAAGTGTCGCACAATAAATTTAATATCTAATTTAGGTATACTGTAAAGTAGCTCTAATTTGCAGATCTTAAGTTCCTTTAAAAATAACAAAACTTTTATTCAGTGCCTTTTGTGATGGCTCCAAATGCTTTAAACCTACCAAGACTACTTTAAATTACGTTGGAATATAACAACATATTATTAACTAAGACAGTAAGTGAAAAACTACATTAAAACAAATTGGAAGACAAAGAAAAATCTGGGTGGACAAAGCTATTACCAATTAAAACCTAATATATTCTTGAAAACACATTTAAGTTACCTAAGTATTGTGTTTCATTTGAAAAGCTTTACATTTATTACTAAATTCACTAAAATCCTGCTGAAAATCCATGCTAATCACTCCAGAGGCAAGGTGCTGATTCTGATGTTTCAGCACTGCACATCACAGTTCAAGTCAGAGCTCTACCAGAGAAATTACAAAATACTGTAATTTGCGACTAACAAAAGAAGTGGGTTTCTTTATCAAGCAGAATATGAGATAAAGCAAGAATTTAAACAAAAATCACATTATTGTAATGATTCACAAGACTGCTTTATTTATTTCACCCGTGGCCGCGAGTTCATGTTTTCTGTATATCAGCAGAGCGAACTGTCGGCTCCTAGAACTGTATCTTTTCATGTCTCTCAATCCTTTTCCTACTTCGGATTTATTCAATTACCACTTCCTTGTGTATGTATAAATAACTCAGGAAGTTAATGCTACTTTTCGTTCAGTACCGTGTACCGTCTTGTGCTAGGAAACATGGAGCAGGAGTCTGGTTTTGTACACAAAAGACTCTCTCTTGGGCGTTAACTGCATATCTCCCAGGCAAAAGCTGTCTACTCTCAAACTCTCTTCTTCTTTGAAAGGTGACAGAATGAAAGCAGAAACTGACTTTCCAGTTAGTTAAAATAATTAATAAATGGAAACCTTTTAGTTTGACATGGGGTATTTTTTGAAAATAAATATTTGTTGTCTTCATACAGTATGAAGATAGATTATGCATAAAAACCATCCACAGAAACCAAATCATACTGATCATTAGGACAGTTCAGCAGTACATCTTTTTCATAATATTTCAAGATTTGCTCCTTGAGAGTGGACATATGTAAAAATCCCTTACAAGAAACCATAACTGTCATAGAATTAATTGGTGTTATTTTATACCTCATCCTGCTTTAACTGAAGTGGGATCAAACTCATACTCCGCAGAAGCATTTTAGCATTTTAATTTATGTGAGCATATTATTGTCCTTTTTAAATTCACCATTGTCTCTTTGGTTAGGATCTCTGCCTCGTTCCTAAGTCAATACGTGGTTACGAATTTCTGGCATCCGTAGGTCAGACCGCTGTACAAAGCAATTAAGAGGCAAGCCATGTAAATGATGTGCACAGGTGGCATATGCAAAAAAAGATCAGGATAGGGCTGTAACTGGGTATTAACCATTCCTACAGTAAAACAAACACCTATTAAAACTTGGCTTTTAATATGGCTATAATTATAAAACAACAATCACAATTATTTTAACTGTTTATAACAACAGTTCACTTACCTCATCAGGGTTGGCATTAAAGGTGAGACTGCCCTCATCTAGCTGCATATACAATTTTCTAAAAGAAAATCCTAGAGGTGGATTCTTATTGTATATAGAACAGTGACCCCAAGTGGATTTGCACAACCTATGAAAACAGAATTAGTCTCTTATCAAAATTCTTTTCTGCATTTCATGTATTTTACATAAGCAAAATGCAATCAACAGTGCAAAGCCAAATACTCAAACTACAGGAAAAGTTAGATCCAGGTTGCTCGTAACACTTAGTTTATAAGCGTTTTGCATGTGCATTGCTAAAGTCTTCATTTATATGATTATCGTTTTCTTCTCATGCGGGTTTTGATGTATTTGAGTGCTATCTCGAAACATATCCCAGTAGGTGGCATTGTAACGACATCCACACAGCTGAGACCTCTGGCACTCCTGGCATCTGAACACTGGGTAACTGGGACAAGTTGTTCTCCTGCAGCAGTACAACAGGATAAAAAATTGTGTTTTTCTTGTGCCCCAGCAGTGCAGTGAGTGGGACACCACAACGGCACAAATGATGCCGTTAACTCACTGCTTTCCCTGTCTGTCCTCTTCCACCTGACTGTCCGTTTTCCAGTCTTCACCAGTCGTAATTATTCGATCCAGCCCCATCCCTCTGTATCTCCCATCACTTCTCAGTTTCTTTCCCTTCTATCCCACCCTGATTCCCTGTCTCAGTTTCATCAGTCTCCTTGATGACACCATCTGAAATTCCCTTGACCTTGCTCTTTCTAAGCACTCCGATTGTTACCTAGATTCCTTATAGAACTGGTAGCTCTGCTTCAACACATCTGTGTTGAAAATAATTAGGCCCAACGCTTAGGACCCAGCAGGCAGCCACTGAAGACATGGGAGAGACGTGGGTCCTACCTGGACTGAGTTCAGAACTGCAGCCACAGGACCTGCCAATGCCTAAACTCAAACACATCGGATACGTGTGGAATATTGAAAACTAAGATGTCTACAGAGATTATGCAATTTGGGATTTTTATTAATTTGCTAAATCAGGACACATTTTCACTATAAAAGTGTATACTTTGAACTGACTATTTGGGAAGATCTCACTGAAAATGACTGAGCTATTTCCCAAGATGAACTCTGAGGAAAATATGTTATTTTTTTCCCCCTGTATGTTAAGAATATATACTGAATACAAGTAAGAAGCTCTAGTATTCAAGCTTTGGCCCAGGGAATTTATTTGTATTTACTGTGGTTTTTATACCCAGAACTGAGTACATTACAACGCATACTCAACTGCCAAGCTATCTGATATACATCAACTTAGCAGGATCTTCACTAGAATTCCTGTGTCCTGCCAAGGCAACCGTGCCCAACAGCAGAACAATTGTGATTAAGAAGTTACAACTGCACTATGCTATTGCTGAGTTCACGAAGCATAATAGGAAGGGAGGCTGCTTAATTCAAATGCAGAGAGGCAAAGAAATAGATGAGGAAGGAAGAGACGTAGAGCACAATGAAAGCAAAAGAAACAGGACCTGTACAACCACCCAACTATTACAGCAATACTGCTCACTGTCTGCTAAGTTAAGGGGTAAAGAATATGTTGTGAAAGAAGATACAAGTTCCGCTGGTTGTCTACTCTAAAAATAAGTATGATTTCATGAGTCTTTCCTAATGTGGTAAAACACCAATTACCAAAGAAAATTACTGCCTGGACAAACTAAATCTGTATATGTTATATATAAATGTGTTTCCACTTGACACATTTGAGGAGCTGACCTTTTCCCCTTCCATCACCATCTTCGAAAAACAATACACTTAATTTGCTCTGAGACAAATACAGCAGATGAGTTCTCATCCCTTTCTGCCTGGAGCTTCAGCTGAACAGGTTTGCTTGCTCAAGCCAGATATTCATTTGAAGTTCAGAGAAGTAATAATACAAACATTTGAGATGTGCTTTGAGCTAATACAAAAGTGAAAACAAGTCCTTGGGTTTTTTCCCCATGATATATCAAACAGGTGTGTATTTACACACATACACACTCGTACCAAGCACACTTGTGTATGTAGTAATCTCAACTAATATCTGACAGTAATTAGAAATCCAGAATAACACATTTTTAACTATATTCATGTCAAATCCCATTTAACTTAGGAAACCTTTGCTAAGGTTATAATGACAAAAAACACATGTTGAGAGAACTTTAAAATCTAATAATTATTTTTACTATGTCCAGGTGATACTTTTTTTTTTGCTTACCCTTGCCAGAGAAGCTCATCATTAGCAAGATCCTGCCAGACGCACGAAGCTAGACAGAGATCAGTTGCATTCAGGTATGACAAAATGGTAAAACTAAGCTCTGGTGGCAGCATTTCCAGGTTAATGAATCCTTCTTGTTCTTTAGATTTTCTTGTCTTCAACAGGTGGTAGATGTCGATGCCTCCTTGGGCTTGTTTGCGATGGCTTGTACTGGGAACGTTGTTAGTAGCTATCCTCCTACCATGTTCTCTGGTCAGGTAGCCTTGTCCGTCGTATCCTTGGTGTTGTAGTTGCTGGTTCCTAGCAACTCTCCAGAGTCCCTGACCCATCTGCGAGCCTGCTGGACATAAAATCCAAATTAAATGTTGACAGCTACTTATAAATACTTGTAAGACACGCTGGAAAAAGAAAATTGTAGGACTGACTTGAATAGAAAAAAAAAGTGAGTTTTATCAAAGTTACGCTGATGATGTAATCTGTTTCTAATGGAGCAACTGAATAAGTACTGGATAAAAAAACCCATAAAAAAACCTTGAAGTTTTTTTCAAAAATTTCTATGCAAAATTAACAACAACACTCTGCAAGCAGTACGAAATGTATCTATGTCCTATGCAAGTTAAGAAGCCTTAACCATCAGAACATTTGGAATTATTATCTTCAGTCTTTAATATAAATAACTTATCTGGAGTCAGTTAAGCACTGTAACATGTAAGGAGAAATGAAAATGTCCTAAGTAGTGGGCAGCACACAAAATTAGGCTGTGACTGACATTAAGACATAGCTTAGTGACTTCAATGATAATGCCTTAAGGATTCAGTTTCTTGTTTCTGAACACCCAAAATATCTTGTCAAGCTTTCCTGCACAGCAGCATAAAAGCTTCATGATAAGGCTTCTGTATCTTACTTATCACTGTGCTTGTTATTTTTTGTCAAACTTTGCTGCAGATAGTAATAAAAGAACATATCCTGAACGTTAGACAGTTATCAAGAATTCTGAATGCCACAACTCAAATTTCAGGAACTGTCTGTATTTACCAAGGGGGAAAATCAAAGTACAATAAATCATATTAATTCAGTATAGGAATGTCATCTTAAACCCATCACAGGTAGTGTATATATGGTGATCTATCTTATTTTTCAACCTTTGCTGTGATGACAGATCACTAAAGTGATCATACTTGGAATCTGCAGGTTTGCGATGCTGACTTCAATAAAGAAACCCTTACGGCCTGGTCTGATAGGATTTCACATGTATTTGAAATTATTTATATTCTGTTAGCACAGGGAATTAAAAATGGGCTTTAAAACTGTTAAAGGTTAGACATGAATGGAAATTGTTCTACATAAGCAGAAAGAAGCAAGCCATGGATGCAATGAGTGATTATAGGACAAAAATGGAGAAATTACAGAAATTACAGGGAAAAAAAAAAAAAGCATAATCGAGGTGGTAGTAGACCAAAGCCAGGTTCAGGTGGCTGCTGAAGCAGTTATCTGCATAAGCGTCCATTCAGGGGACGTTCAGGAATTAATTTCTAGATAAGGCCACAGTTGAGAAGAAACTGTAGTCATATGCATTATATTCAATTTATCTACATACAAGATTTTACATAGATTCATCATTATTTTTATTCTCATTTCTTGTATAGTTATATATTTGGCTTAATTTTTTTTATCATACGGAGGCAGGTTAAACAATGATCAACTGCTATAATTATCAGTTTTTTTAAAAAAAGCTTACTGAGTCATGCCATAAATAGGATATACAATTGGCTGCAGGAATGTATGCATAAAGAAGGTATTCTCATTTTCTTGAGACCAGCATAAAATTTTTAAAAGTCCTTAGGACTACCGGTAAAGTTGCTTCACAAGAGAAAGTTATACCACATTTAAAAAGTGGCAAGACAAGGATGAGCAATTAGATGAAACAGGTAATTCATGCTGGCATTTGCAAGTAATTTATGAAACTTCTGGATGTAGATAAAGCGTATTTCTTCACAAGATGAAGAACTCTGCCTTTATTTTTCATCATCTAGCTAGATGTAAGTAAGAGGTAGCAACTTTTTTTAAAGAGATATTCCCACAGCTGCAGTTGCTCAGTGCCACCTTTTTTTTTTTAGCACCAAGCTAAAAACGAGTTTGTGTGTGTAGGCAGTAACAGCCACAGGCTGGAAGGAGGAGAGGAGACTGTCCTAAAGGATGAAAAAAGCAGATAAGGAATATTCCTGAGCAAATACAACATTTCAAAAGGGGCTTTATCACTGCACTGGAGGATTTGATTAAGATAAAGTTCCCATTTTGCCAGGCACTGTATGCAAGGTTGTTAATTACTGAAGTACAGTACTTAGTAAACTGATATCTCCAAATATATTGAGAGGCTTCAACCAATTCTTGACCTTACCCCTGTGGGTAAACTGAACGCTGCCAACAAAGCATTACACTTTCAAATATGGAGATGCCAAATTTAGAGGCTGCGTTCACTCTCAGAAGATATCAGATGATCCTGAATGACGTAATAATAATGATCTCTCAATTCAACTATGTAAGAAAATCTAAGGTTTTGAAAGATGTAAATTTATACATACACTTGTAACTCAAATAGAATTTGCACACTTTCTCAGTAAAAATGAAAATAAAATCTGCCTGAAAATACAGCATTGACTCTAAACAAAATGACAAAATAGCCAAACAGCAAAATACCAGTTTCAGGGACAGAGAGAACCAGGAGTAAAACCAGCTTGTAATTCCTCATCATTATTTCGAGTCCTTAATCACTAAAACAATAGAAATCAGCAACAAAAAATATGACAATGTTGCAGTATTAAACCTGACATTTTACAAAAGATGAAATGAGAGAACCTATTCTACGTAAACTGTGTATGTCAAGTAGAGAGAAATGGAAGTTCTGTTAAACGTAGAAATCTCTTTGTTGAAGTAACTTTTTGTAAGATAAATTAAGGAATTAATTTTGCTAGCATTTTTGCCATCTTTTCTGACATTAGTTTATATCATTATAACAGAGCCACATTTCTATACACATTTGTTAACTCACAAGTGTTAAAAAACTTCTGAAAATACTAATTATCTGGGCACAGTTTAAACAAAAGAGAAAAAAAAAGGAGTAACAGGAAATTCAAGGCTCTGAAGATCATTAGGAATCATATTGTGACAAGTTTCATCATCATAATACACCAGAAAGACTAGAGAGAAAGACCAGCAGCATTATCAGATACAGTTCATAGAAAGGCTGTGCCTAGTGAATTATCAAGTGAATTTTATGCTATCAGATAAGCATCTGGCAATTTTATAATAGCTTTCAAACCTCTTTCAAAGCCAGATTATCTTTCTGTTCCATATGCATTACTTGTAAAGAATTCTGTAGTGGTTGCAGAGGACCAAGTTTTGCTACTTAGGGCTACTTAGCCCTAAATCAAATATGCAAATTTTAGTTGCTAGTTTAATATCTTTATTGTAATATTCAGCTAGAAGTTCCTGTTCACACAATACATTCCATTGAGGAATACTGAGCTAACAAGAATATCAACAGTTTTCGTTGGCGCTCAAGGGGTTTTTCTAGCCACGCAAAAGCTAATTGCGATACATCACCAACAACATAATCACTTCTAAATTATTTAGCACTAGAAAGTTGCTCCAAGAGAGAAAAAAATACTATATCATTCAAGAAACCAGCCTGCTCATAATGTATTCACATACTTATACAGATGATGGCACTGGAGAAATCATTTCAAAAGTCTTTTTAAAGATAAAAAATGATAAAAAAAAATATATAGTCCCAACTGGAAAATTTTCCAATTGACAGAAATCCACAAGCTTTAATATGTGTGTAGCAATTCAGCAGCTCATATGTCATGTGTTAAATCACATCTTATTTTCCCCCATCACGCAATTACTTATAGCTTTGTAGCAATCCATGATGAATGCTTTGAGAACTCACTCATAAAACAAGATGAGTAAACTCATTGTTATTATAAAGCCCTTTAAGTAATGGTGTCCAGCATTTATTTTTTTAAATTATTTTGAACATACATTTTCAATTTCCAGATTCAATAGGCCACTCAAATGTATGTTTCCAAACTTCCAATCACATAACTTCATCTAATAATTGAAACCTCTTGACAGTTTGGCTGTAATAACTATCACAGTAGAAATAACATCAAGCCTGCTTATAAATTGCTGATTTTCTCTGGCTCTGTCAGATATCTGTCAGAGTCTCATTTCAATTTTAAGCATGTCTTCTTCATGTTACGTTGTTACTGCATAATACGTTATTGTCAGAGCACGATAGGATCCTAAAAGCTAAATGTAAGATAGATTTTTACACTGAAAGAGGGGAGATTTAGATTAGATCTGAGGAAGAAATTCTCTGCTGTGAGGGTGGTGAGCCCCTGGCTCTGTGTTAAACGCAACACAACACACACCCTCGATGGAAACACTTCACGCAGCCGAGCCCTACGCCCGCTGCTGTGCGACCACAAGTACCTCAAGAGGAAAACGTCCCTTCCTTCGATCTTATCGCTGAACCCCCATTCATGGCAGCTGCACGGGCGCCCGAGGCCTGCCGCTCCCCCTCACACCACGGCTCCAGGCAACCCCGCCGACGGTTCCAGCGGCACAGCTCCGACCCCCCTCCGGAGCTGAGGGGACGCCGCCTCACCGAGCCCCGCTTCTCCCCGCCGCAGGCAGCCGAGCCGTGCCGTGCCGAACCGAGCCGCGCCGGGGCCGGGGCCGGGCCGCCCTCCCTCAGCGCCCACCGGCGGGCCTGACCCGCGGGCACCGCCCCCCGCGCGCCATTGGTCATCCCGCAACGGCCCCGGCTCCTGATTGGCTGCGCCGCCCGTCCGTCCGCGCCCGCCTGAGGGGCCCCGGCGGCGGCCTGTACCTGTGCGAGCTGGGGGTCCCGACCGCCGCCGCGACGAGCCCGGCCTAGGTCAGTGCGTGTGGGCCTCGCCGGGCGGGACGGGGCTGGGCAGCCCCCGGCGGCGGGGAGAGGCGGCGGGAGCCAGGGAGGCCCCTCCGGCGCGCAGGGAGGCCGCCGCCCCGTCTCCTGCCTAGCAGGTGTGACGTGTGCTGTTGTTGCTGGAAGTGACGTCACGCGGAGGGGGGCCGGCGCGGGAAGCGGAAGAGGCCGTT
Organism: Larus michahellis; assembly: GCF_964199755.1. Classification (NCBI taxonomy): domain Eukaryota; kingdom Metazoa; phylum Chordata; class Aves; order Charadriiformes; family Laridae; genus Larus; species Larus michahellis. Next base: position 85,581,026 of record NC_133900.1, on the reverse strand, counting down.
GGCTGCGGCGGCGGCAGATTCGGTCTGAGCCCGGGAGCGGCGGCGGGCGCCTGAGGAGGCGGGGGTGTACGGGTGAGCCGCCGGGGCTCTCTCCTTCCCCGTCTACCCCCTCAGGGCCCGGCGGTTTGTGTCCCTTCCCTTCAGGAGCTGGGAGTTTGTCCCCCTCCCTCAGGGCCCACCCGACTCCTCAGGGGCCGGCAGTCTATGCCCCCCATCAAGGGCTGTGAGTTTGTCCGCCCCCTCAGGGCCTGGCGGTGCCCAAGGCTCCCTTCTCCCTCAGGGCCCGGCGGTCTGCCCGTTCCCCTGCCTTCTCCCTCAGGGCCCGGTGGTCTCTCCGTTCCCCCGCCTTGCTCCCCTCAGGGCCCGGCCGTCTGTTCGTCTCCCCGCCTTCCCCCTCAGGGCCCGGCGGTCTCTCCATCCCCCCACTTCTCCCTCAGGGCCCGGCGGTCTGTCCGTCCCCCTCTGTGCCGTTGAGCCCCGGGGTCAAGCGGGGGAGGCCTGCTCTCCATTTGGTCATGAGATACCGAGATACTTGGTAACTGGCATGCTTTTTTTTTGGTTTGGTTTTTTTTTTTTTTTCATTAGTTCTTTGAATACCATATGTAATTTTGAGATTTGTTCTTTAAACCATTTGCAGCTCTGGGTTATTATCTCTTAAACCTTTGTTGTACCTGACTTTATTCTGGGTAGCTGGTGTTCTGTAACTGCTCTGTCATGAATTCACGCAGGCAAAAATTTTGTGCCACTTTTACAGTGTTTACCTTCCCAAGATGTTAAAGTATTTTCTACAAACTTAACTCTGTTATTTTTATGATATCTTAAGCTATCTCCTTTCAGATTTAGATATTAAGAAAAAATGTTTTACTGTGAGGGCAGTGAGGCCCTGGCCCAGGTTGCCCAGAGAAGCTGTGGCTGCCCCATCCCTGGAGGGGTTCAAGGCCAGGTTGGACGGGGCTTGGAGCAACCTGGGCTGGTGGGAGGTGTCCTTGCCCAGGGCAGGGGGTGGCACTGGGTGGGCTTTAAGGTCCCTTCCCACCCAAACCATTCTATGATTCAGTTTGTAGTGAGGGTAGTTGCCAGTTTTTGCATCTAGAGGTCTGATATAGAAAGGATTATTGATACTTTTGGGAAATGGCCTATAGGATTAGATGAATTCCTGTGAGAGTGTCCTCTATGAATATTTGCATTGCAGATTAGAGCTTCAGTTTTATGTCAGACTCTTTGAAACTCGTCTTGAGATCTGGTTAAATTGGCAAAACTAGGGTGGATCACTTCGTAAGGTAATGCAGGAAGAATAGCTGCCTCAGTTTCCAAATATTTGATGTTAAATTGCCCCTAGCCTTTAACAATGTGTGTTGTGTATTTATATTTAGCATGGCTAATAACTCAGAATCCAATGATTAAAGAGGAAGAACCTAATAATTAAATAGGAAGAAAATACTTTAACTAGGGCAGAACACATGTGAAGATGTTAATCTTGAAGCTTGCTGATTTAAACACCATAGAGACAGAAGGAAAAAAATGCACAAACCCAGACTATTTTGAGTGCAAGCTTTAACTGTAACTTTGTTTTTTTTTACTGTATGTGAAGTGTGTGGTCAAGAAGTTCCTTTCAAAAAGACTCATTGCTTTAACGATTAGGATCAAATAGCAAAGCTGCAAATTGGAGTACCCATCAGAGTTGATTTCTGACAAGGCTAGACATAATCTCTTTGGAGCATTTGGTTTTGGGTTTTTTTTCTGAATCTTATGTCTCAGCAAGAGAAATGACATGAAATTCTGTATTTTGAGTGTCTCTTCATGTATAGGCTTTCAGGCAATACCTCTTCACTGCTTGGACTGGTAGACTTCAACATATTTGTTTTCTGGCAAGAAAAGAAATTCAGCGAAGACAGTGGCAGGCAATTATCTCCCAGGTTATAGCAGAAAATTCAACAGCAAATGTCTGTTTTAAGGCTTTATAGCTGAAATCATTACTTTTACTGCAGTTTTTAGGGGAAATACTGTAGAGGATTAAGCCAGTCACAAGCAAATCTCAAGGGTGTGAGGAAGGAGAACTCTTTTTGTGAGAAGTGTCAACTTTCTGTACTTCCATACTTCTTTTTTTTTTCCTTGTTTATTCTACAAACCATTTGAAAAACACTGAGTTTGGCAGTTTGCTAATGGACTTTCTCAAGTTCTCTCAGTCTGTCCAGAGTGCTAAGGTGCAGGCCGCTTGTTTTCAGTTGTGACTTAAGAGCTGGACTGTCATCCAGTCTGTGCTTTTAAAAACTTGTGTTGGAGAAGAACTAATAGTGGTTGCTTATAAACAAACAGGTGCAAGATACAGTAAATAGTACTCTTAGGCTATCTCTAAATATAGATGTATTTTGAAGCAATGGAGTGAGAGACAGGGTTCTTTAAGATTATTATTAATACTGATATTTGAAGGTACTGTTTCAGGTCTGTCTTTTTACTATCTACCAGCCAGGAGGAGTTGCCAGTATTTTTAGATCTCTTAGGACAATTTCTTTTTTGTTGTTGTTTTTGTTTGTTTGTTTTCCCCAGTCTCCTCTTCCTCCATTTAAGAATTTACTAACCAGTTCTTATTTATCCCATTGATAGACCTGAAAACCAATTTGATGATTTCATGGTTTGCTGATTCTCTTTTGTTGTCTCTTCTTTTTTTTTCCTCCCCTGCCCTCCCCTCCCCTCCCCTCCCCTGCCCTCTTTTTTTTCTTTCTTGCAGTCTTCAGTTTCCTTGCAGGACAGTTCTGCAGGGAGAAAAGTACCTTTTGTTAGTTTGCACCGAGTCCTTAGATGAGTCTTTCTTCTGTGAATCAAAGGCCCCAAGAAATTAAAAGTGGGTTCTCAACTTGTATGTTACAGTGTAGAAGTTAAACAGGATCTTTTTGGTTATCATCCAAATAAATTTGCACCTATTTTGAAGTATCTACACAGTCCATTACCCCCTCCCCCCTGAACAATTTTAAGTGTATTTAATGGATCATCTAAATAGATAAGTATCGTCTGTGATGAGTTGCTAGTCCTGCCTTCTGATGTTTACACACCCAAACATTGCTGTTTTGGTCACTGAGCTTGGGGCCAACTGAAGAAAAGAGTAAGAAGCATTCTAAACTGAAAAATGCAATAGGTTTTCACTGCTTGCGGAGCTTCTGCTCCTTTGAAAGAGCAAAGAAACTTGTTTTCACTCAGTTTTAGTGGATTTAGTCAGCCCTAAATTCTTAATAAGCTTTCAGATATCTTTAAATATAAAGATCTTAGATAGTTGATTGGATTGAGGATTACTACTTGATCCCGTTTAGAATGAATGAAAATGATGACTGATATTAATTAGTATCGAGCCCTAGCTCTGTGCTGAATGGTAACACTTTGGAAATAGTAGTGTCTAGAAAAGAGGAGCAAAACCATTTGAATTTCAGTGATAATTCTTTTGCATTTTGTAATTTTTGTGTATATCTTTTTTTTTAAAGCAGGAGAATGTACTGTATTACACATTTCATAATCTGAAAGAAGAATAGCATGTGGAACAATGGCAACAGGAGACCTAAAAGGAAGTTTAAGAAAAATAGAACAAGGACTTCGCTTGTTAAATTATCCAAGAGATGTGGATTATACAGTGTAAGCGGCAGCGTGAATAAATGTATGCTAATACATGATGACAGCAAGAAGTGTAAACAAGATATGTATAAATATGAGCCTTGCAGCCAGTGCTGAGTAAGCAGAGCATACGTCTGGGGAAGCTGGGGTTTGATACGTGTGAACGGGAAGATAAAAAGATGCAGTGTTGCTGTGCTGAGCAGTCCTTAGAGTAATCCTGAAGCGTATCATTATCTTGCTCTGTTTTCTTCTGCTGTTTTTCTCTTTTCTTTGATTAATCTCTCTTACAATTTCTTTGTAAGTGCTACCAAAATTTTCTTCAGGACACCTCATCCTGTAAAGATTAAGAAAAAATGGTATTGAGTCTTGAGATGGAAATGCTGGTAGGCTTTAGACCTGACAATGTTATAATTATAGGAGGGTCACAAAAATGTTGTTTTGAGCATTTTACAGAAAACAGTAAAGGCTGCTGAATGAGATATGCCTGGAAAAAAACTTGAAGGAGATACTTGCATATAACACCCTGCGATATTAAAACACCTTTCAAGTTAAATGTTTGAATTCATGTAATGAAAGGCTTTTGTTATCTTCTGCTGTGTAAAATACTTTTGTTTCTCAATAGGTTAGTAAAGGGTGATCCAGCTGCGTTTTTACCGATCATCAGCTATTCTTTTACATCTTTTTCAACTTATATCGCAGAACTTTTGGTGAAGTGCGATGTGGAACTCACAGCAAAGAGCGACTTGCGTTTTATTGAAGCTATTTATAAGGTATCTCCCTTCATGCTCTTTGCAGAGGAGACAGAGTTTTGAGGATGGCCTCAAAAGAGTGAAACATCTAGTATGAGTATTACTAGAAAGGGAAAACTTTTGGCAGTGAATGTGGATCGTAATTGTGATAGGATTTAAGATGAGTAGTAAGTCACCGTGTGGCAACTCTTTATTTAGATTTTCATGAAAATAAGGGTGGATGTTGTTAGCCAAATCTCAGTTTTGACACGCTTGCAGAAACACATTGTTTTATGTTAGTTTTGAACAATACCGAAATATTATATTACACTTCTATAGATGTGACCTTAGAAGAAATAACCAGCAAAAAAATCACAGCAAACCTCAATAATTGTAGTGAAAGTACAGTTAAGAAATAGAGCTATTTTAAAATACCACACCGTATTAATATATAAAGTATAATATTTAACAGTTTATAAACTGGAATCAAATTCTTAACTGAATGAAAAGAATTTTGAACTATTATTAAAAATATCCATAAGCACATTTTTATAAAAGGTGACTTGCTTTTTTAACGCATACTGTTTTATTTAGACTCATTTTCCACCCGAGGAGGACAGAGACTCCTTTACAAAGAGGCTCAGTGGGAGCCTTGCTTAGCCCTCTGACGCATTTGCTGAGATGAATACAACTTCTTATTGTGCGTTCACTTCGGAAACTTCTTAACTTTTTAAATATTAATGTCTACAGTCATTTATTTTATGAATCTTAAGACTGTGAGTTAAACTTTAGAAGAGTGATGTGAATGAAATGTTTCTGGAAGAGGAACGTTGAAAGTCTAGTCGGAAGAAACAGCTGAGAATATATAAATAACCAAATGAGAAAAGGTTTAACTGCTGAAGTGCAGAATGAAAGAAAAGACTGTAGAAAATTAAGAACGTGAGCATGCCATTTCTACAACAAATTGCGTGGTGATTTTTGAAAGTGAAGCAAACTCTTACCTTGTTGCAGGTTCTTCGAGATCAATTTCAATATAAACCAATTTTAACAAAACAGCAGTTTCTTCAGTTTGGCTTTGCGGAAAGAAAAATGCAGATTGTTTGTGACATCATCAACTGTGTGGTGAAAAAACATAAGGAATTAAGTAACTCGAATAAGGTACTGATTAAGTAGTAACTTTGTTATGAGATAAGTGTCTTTTGACATGCCTGGTGCTGCAGGTGAAGGCTGATGACCCGTTTATTTGAAGGTGTGGTGTTGCTGATAGTCAAAATGGGGGGAAAATGAGTATAAAGTTCCATTGCAAGCTTGAGCGCTATCAGGTATACAAAAGATGGGAAGCTGCCAATGCTTTGTAGTATAAACAAAAATATATTAGAATGAAAATAAATCTAATACATAGTATCTTTTCTTTTACACTTCTTAACGTAGTGAATGTTTGTGTAACTCGGTAAACTTTTCAGATAGATTTAAAAACAAAGCAAAACCATCTGATATGTTGAAGTTCTGGTAAAGTTTAATTAAAATGTGACACTTGTATTCGTGTTTCAGTGGTATACATCTCAAATCTGATTATTTTCATTAATCATATTTGTCTTCATTGTTAAGGCATTACTTTTCATCAGTGTATGCTGTGTATCAGTGTATGCTTTATTAAAGGGAATTTTCAGTCTTCATATTTTACAGGATTTTGTTTGAGTTTATAACAGTCTTCAGGACTTCTGTATATTTAATTTGTTGCTTCAGGGGGCATAATCACATTTTTTCATATTTGTTTGTCTTTAAACTCTGGTGCAAGTTGCCTTTTCTCTTTATGACTAGCTCTGATGTAGCCTTGCTTAGCTATTAATGAGTGTATGAATATGTCATTCACTTCCAGAACTGTTTTCTCTGTAAATTTGGGTCATACCTAAATATTTTTAGACATTATTACGCTGCAGAGGTTTACATGTGTTTGTGTGCGCCATGCAATATTCCTGCCTGTTACTGATTGCAGAAAATGGGATGTGTCATCCCATTCCCCCTCCCCTGAAAATATTCCTGTGGTAGAAGCGTAATATATAATATTTTCTCTTTACTTTGAAGGTTAAATCCCAAACAAGGAAAAAACTCAAATCTTTTACATGTGAAGTATGGTCAAATTGTGATAATGTCCTTACTCTTCCTAATGGCAGTGCTCTGAATTCCAAACAGGTATGAAAATAGTTTTTAAGTTGTATGTCTAAAGGTTAATCTTGTTTGTACCAAGTCAGGCTCTTTCTGGAATATCTGCTTTTGTTTAGGTTTTAATGTTTGATCAGACCAGTTTTGTTCTGTTGTTTGCTTAATTTTTTTTTCCTCTCAAAGTGTGGTTGACTGAAATAGTAGCTAAAATACAGAGGATATTGCTTTTCTCTTATGCTGAGTAGTTGATCTCAAAGTCTTGCTGGGAATGATCTAGTACTGTTGTTTGCTGTTTGAATTATATCAAATGAAGGGACAGCGAGGAAAGTGAAGATTCAACTGGAAAAAGAATATATATCCTGTTTGGAGATTGATGTGTTTGGCCTAACATTGCAGTGTTTTCAACATAGCTTTCAAAACACTCTCTACTTTTTTGTCTGAATCTGTTCAGCAAAGATTTCTTAATGTAACATTCCTCTTGGCTTCAGTTTTGCAAGAGTAACACTTGATTTTATGCGTTATGCTACTCTTGGCCTGTGGAAGAGACAGCTTTCCTAATATTTTCTGCTAAAAGGATGCAAAGTAAAATTGCACAAAACTTTTAGGACTGTGACTGCCCATTAAATGTCAGTGATTTCTGTTTAGAAGGAAAATACTGAAGAAAAACTTCACAAAGAAAATATGTGGAATGACTTCTCTGGCACTTCTGGTTGCTGAATGGTAGAACTGAAGGGGGGTGTATGTGAGTGTATTAAGAATTCTGTAGAAGTGGAAAGTTTGAGCTTCACTAAAGCATCTAGGAATCTGTAAGTGTAAAGATGCTGCACAAAACTGGTAATTGTGGCTTCTTAATCATTAGGTAATTTATTTTTGTTTGTGGCGGCCAGTGATCACAGGACTTGATCCACCTGGAAAGAAAGGAAAAATTTGTCTCTTATTTTGTTCTCTCTAAGGGAAGCATTCAAAGGAAATGAAATGTGTAGTTAGTAGCGCTTTTGTGCCAACAATTGTCAAGGAGAAGAGAGAGTTCTAATCTTCCTGGTTAAACTTTTTTTTTTTCCCCCTGAATGTTTGAGTGGTGGTTTTGGTGTTGGAACTGTCCGTACGTATGTTAATACATACAGTGAGATTCATACCTCCTAATTCATGCTTAGAAATCTAACAAGCCTTACAATAGAGAGGACACTAATGCCTTCATTACTCTTTATGGAAGGGAACCAGGGTACATGTGATAAAGTCAGTGCATGTTTGTTTTATGGTTTCATGTCTACATGATTTATTTTTTTTTTTTTAAATTAAGCTGCCTGCTGTTGCTTTCTGTGTTTTGCAACTAGTTGGGATAAGATTGTCAGATTTGAATAAATAAATACTAAAATGGTAGGTCTTTTCTGTCAGTTACTTGGCTGATGAATTGAAATGTTCTTGTAATGAGTAACATCAGTGGTTTTATTTTTCCTTAACGTACTCAAAAGAAGCCTCTAGTAGAACGGCACTCAGGAAATGAAGTTGGTGATGACCTTCATCCACTACCCCTTCCAGCACAGGGAGGTAGAGAAGAAGAATTGCACCTAGATCATGATGTTGTGGAAGTGAAATGTGAACAAGTAAGAACTTTTATTTTAAGATGCCATCTGCATGTGCTCTTATCTTCTCTTAGAGGAGTTTTCTAAAGGCATAAAGGTTTTAACAAGATAGCTGGATGCTCCTTAAGTATAACTAATAGATATATAATAAATGTATTGGAAGAGTTGAAAAAAGTCAGTTAAATTGTACTGTCCTTTCAAGAGCCAGTTCTCTCAACGCTTCCTTTTAAAAACCGAGTTCCACAAATTGGCATATTATGGCAATTCTGAAAGTAAAACAATTTTCTAATGTAGCAGAATGTGGTTACTGAACTTGAGGAAGATTCCACTTAATTTCATTGATCAAATGGTAAATTATATCTGTTTGAAAGTAGAGGACAGGTGTTCTTATCCATATTTTCAGGTCGCAGAAGATAATTCTCAGATTGAGTTCCTAAAGAGTCAGCTTGCTGATTGCCAGGAAAAGCTTCATAAGCTGGATTGGATGGAAGATAAACTTCACGGTTTAGAAGAGAAGCTGAAGGGAAAGGTGATCATAGATGAGAAGGACTGGAATAACTTGTTGAGTCGAGTTTTGCTTCTTGAAACGCAACTGTTGTTGCAATCCAAAAAGGTATGTTAACTTCAGGCTTTCTTCTATACCAAAAACTGCCCAGACACAATTTTCTCAGCCTGTTTCTGCTGTTCCTGCCTCCTGATGTGTGCTTTGTCGCTATTTTAAAGGCATGATCTGAATGGAAGAGCTGTTTAAGGAGTTGGTGGCATTTTTTTTTCTTAACTGTTAAATTTTGTTGTTTTCCTCATGCTCTCTGAAGCAAAGCTCTCCATTGGAAATCATTTCCTTGCAGAAACAGAAGGTTTAGCTAAGCCTATTTTCATTAGTAATGACTGTGTGTGTTGTTATTTCCTAGTGAACTTGTAGGAGGAAGCTTTTGAAGACTCTTAATTACGCTGTCTTTGAAAACTTAATGTTTCTGTAGTTGAGAGTTTCATCATGCAAGTGACACATTTAAAGGTTTCCTTATTCTGGTCTGCATTATTCTGAATTTCTGAATTACTGGCCTGCAAGTGTTGTTGCTGTCGATACAGTTGAATTTTTTTAATTCTCCAGACTCTAATCAGATACAGATACTCCCTTTGGAAGATTAAGTCTTCATTCTATATAACTAACATTGACAAAAATAGAATCATAGAATCATAGATGGCAGGCTTGATAGAAAATACAAGGTTAATGGAAAAGTGAATTTCTTTATTAGTCCTATTCTTAGTTTGTGGCTCTTTGAAATTTCTACCCTAACTGATGGTCTTTCTCCTTTTTGCACCCCCCTCCCTGCTTTCCTATTTCTTGTCTGTGATGTTCGTCGCACTTTTAAATGCGTGAAAGTCCTACAGTTGTGATATGGCTACATTTGGCATATTTGTCAGAGCAAATCAAGTATTTTGTTGCGTTAAGGCTCTATTATTTTTCATGCTGTTGAAAAGTCCTTGTATGCACACTATATAGTTTCATATATGTACATGTGTCAGTATTTTGAGATGCAGTGAACCATCGCATCAACTTTGTGATCACACGCTTAATTTCAAAGACACTTGCATATGTATCTCGTGTACCCTTCAGATACTTTCAGATGCTTTCTAGAAGTCGACAACCCTTGTGGAAAACAGTTAATCCGTGTTGTGTTTTTCTCTGTAGTTGTAAAAATGTTGAATTTACTTGTAACCGGGAGCTCTGTGTGTGGTGCTGGCCCTGTAAATTTGAAAATGTCGTCAATACTTATATGCAAGACGCGTGGTTTTTTTTCCCTGTGTACCCTGAAAGCATGCTGGGTGTGCAAAGTCTTGCCATGGAGAAGGGTTCAGACTGAGCACTAGGTTATTTCTAAAGGCTGGAGCTCAAATGATAAGGTTTGACATTCTCAAGCTTGTATTTTAGACCAAGCTTGTTCTTTTACTCCTGTAAATTTGGCTTATTATTACTTCAGTAACATGTTTATTGCAGTTGTTCAAAGGTTTGGAATAGCATTTGGAAAATACTTAACGTTAATATCACTCAAAAATTTCCAGTAAGATATTTCTGTACTGCATGTTACTGAAAGAAGTCATCTGCAGAAACAAGTTTAAATGTAGTTTGTGTGTGGCATTGTTGCTTGTCTTTTTTCAAAGCAAAATAAGCTGTTTTTTATATTAAAATAAAAAAAAGTCTTCAAAACCCTAACTTTTTTGCAATAGGCATTTGAAAACTGCCAAGAAATAATCCTTTGGGCCAGAGAATTGCTGCTTCTTTGTTTCATGAAATTCCATCCAAGTCGTGCTTCCCCAGATAGAGAAGCAATTCAGAATTACTCCTTTCTTCTTCCTCTTGCGTTTTTCAGGGAAGCTTTGGCCTCTGGCCAGCGTAGCGGGAACACTCTCAGATCTGTCTTGCACCGTTGCCAAAGCAGCAGCAGCTGTGCGTTTAGCTCTGGGAAAGTCTGAAAGCTACCAAATCCATTTCAGTGAAAGGAACTGAGCAGAAGTAGTCAGTGCAGATATCTATATTTTTAATTTTTTTTTAAAAGACGTATCCATTATTACATTTTTTTCCAGCTTATTCCCACACAATACCTTCTGTTTCTCCCTCGTTCACGTACTTGGCATAATATTCCCATTAACTGGTATGGTTACTCTAGTACATAAAGTGATATACGTTACCAAAGGCTGAGACTTCAAATTGTAATGATGACTCATTGGTGAAAAAAGTCTGGATTTTTTTATTTTGAAATTAGAAAATGGCAGTCAAAAACATTTATTGTTAGTATGACGTTAGTTTTATCTCATTCCTTATGATTAACCTTTCCTAAGCTAGATTGAGTTAAACTGAGAACCTTTCTTAAAAGAGCCCGCTCTCATGTAGGACCCCAGGAAACTAGCTTAAAATAGACTCTTGACTTCTACGCGTTTAAATGGAATGAATTTCAGTTCATCCATAGGCTAACTTATTAGGACCGAGGAGGTACGTTTCTGAATATCAGCCAGAAGTAGAAAGTACGCTTATTTTGTGAAGGTTAATGGCAGCTAATGTCAAGATGTAATTGTTAGCACAGGCCAAGAACAGTCTGATTGCTCATTCTGCTCACACCCAGGTTAGATAGATATTTGGACCCAAGTTTTGACCTGTTTATGAACAGCAATATTGATACTAAAAAGGCCCCCATAAGATAAACTAGTTTTTTAATGCAGTAGCTGTATGGAAATTTTGGATTCTTGTAGTCCTGTAAAGACATTCGTGCAGTGCCACCATACCTGGATGGTGTAGCAAATGCATACATAATTAGTACTTAAATATACTTTTGTTCAATCAAAAGATGATTTAAACAGGTTGTATGTCTAAAGTGCAGTAAATTTGCATTTCAGAGAGACTTAACTCCAGAGTTCAGCAATATAAGTCAAGAATGTACTTGTAGTAGGATTCCAGTTTCTCCTGGTGAGTATTAGTGATTTTCTTTTTATTTACATTGTATACTAAACATTTCTTGCTGACTTTGACTAAAATAGTGGGTTTTAAATAGGCAATTGCAATTTTAGTGACCTCTGAATTTAAATGCATGCTGCAAATTAGAAATTAACCTGCTAGTCATTTCGTGCTTGTATTTTATTTTTTTAGAAGCTTTGTTTACTGAAATAAATAGTCTTTAAAGCATTAATGAAAATATATAGCAATAGTAATTAATAGTTACAAATAACTCTACTAAAAATCTCAAAGCTGCAGATTTAATTAAGGTGCTATAGCTAAAGCTCTAAAAACCAGTACTGCTATCTGCGCTTCAGGGCAGTTATCATGATGTTTTAAAAATAAGCTATTCAACAGCACAGCAGGACTTATGTTTGCTACCATACGGTTGTTATAATCAAAACAGTGTTACGTCTATGATGACGTTTGTTACTTCTGTAATGGGGCTCAGGACAAATCAGGACTTTTTCATTCATAATCCATGTTGCTTTTCAAATCAGTGCTGGACGTTCTCTGTAGCCTCATTGCTTTAGAGGCAGTTAGCAGCTATCCAACAAGCGTTTTTGCTAAACTTTCTTATTTTGAAGAGCAAGACAAAATCTTTTCCTTCCATTTCCAACTTAAGTTTGATAACGTACAAGAAGTAGATGGAACAGCCTTAAGCGGGAAAGAAATTAAAAACATTCCCCTGACCATATGTAATTCTTCTCTCTTCCTCGATGGTAGCTCTATAGCCCTTACCTTACATCGTTATCTTTATTAATTGGGCCTGTTTCCCTATGGCAGCCGTTATTCCTACCACCAGTAGTAAGGGGGATATTCTATTTCCCGTTCTCACTTATCAGATGTTTTTGTCCAGTGTTGGGCTGTTGCATTGAAATTAAAAGGGAGTGTCAGTAACCCGGTTTCCATGGAAATTAGGAAGGCAGTTTCTTCGTTATATCAAAGTTTGTTTTAATTTTGAAGTCCCAGAAATGGGCCCTTCTTTTTACAGACCTTAGAAAGCTTGCAATGTGTTTACTGCCTTTCCTAAGTTCAGTGGTGTGTTACTGATGCTTGAGGACCTCATAGTCAGCAAGCAGGCTGATGGCCTTTAAAAAAGAATTTCCATATTTTCAGACTTCTAGAATTTTTCTGATTTTATTATTGCTGCATTTCTAAAATATGATTCAGGAAATTTTAGGCATACAAATTGTGCGGCCAATCTTAACTCTTCTACCTGAGATGTGCGGTACTTGGAATGCTTCGTTGTTCCTTTTGGTTGTAGTGCTCTTCAGGAATCGCAGCTGTACAGAGGAAACAAGTTTTAATTTTAATTGATTTTTAAATACAGAGTAATGTAGTTAAACATGTTCCAAAGGTACGATCCATAGATGGTGACCTCACTAAGAATAGGGGTGTGGGAACACTTTTTCTCTCTAGATACTAACAGTACTATTTTAAACGTTCCCTGACAACAGTATTTTAAACTTGCAAAGAATATCAAAGCCTTCCCAATGTAAAAGAAAAGTGTTTCCGCTGCGTGGATGCTAAACCTATCCCAAAGGAGAGCTAGGGAAACAGCAAGAGCTTGATATAAATTTTAAGCTAAGCAAGAAGGTGATTATTTTGTTTATATTTCTTCTGCTTGTAAGACAGTTTACTTAGCGCAAATTAAAGATGTGTTTGAACAGGCACTTTACAATAAAAATCATGTAAACTATTTGAAATGACTCTAAAATGTTTCACCCAGTAATTAGGCTTTCGTAAGTGTTGATTTTACTGTAATCAGGATAAAGGTAGCATTCCTAGTAATCTTCTTGGAATTTGTCTTGTGTGTGTTATACATAATATACTGCACTTACCTTGTTTTAAGAAAATGAGAAGCCTATTTTGGACCCTCACCGGTAGCTTTTCTTTTTCCCCTCTCTAAACAATGCGTTCTCTTCTGTTATTACATCCTGTAAATCAAGCTATGTGATAGCTGACCTTGCAATAAGGGAGCAAAAAGGCAAAGGTGAGGCAAACCCGAGTATTTCTCCACAGATCGGGAGAGGAAGGAGGAGATGCCAGAGATCCATCAGTCGGCTGGATGCAGTTCACTGTTATCCACAGACCCATCTCCCAAAGCCGCGACCATTAATTCTCGTGATCTGACAGGCATTTCAAAGGTAAGTAAAACTGGCAAATGCTTAGTCGGTTTCCTTTCTGAGGTCAAGAGAACAAGTAAGCATTAGTTGTAGTTGTATATACTACTAGTGAAAAACAAGGGAACTGTGCAAAACTACAGCTAGGTCTGTCTCATAAAAATCCTTTCGATATGTAAACAGTGCTTAAAGTCGCATTTTCTCTACGAATTTTTCAGGTTGAAAGTCCATCCAAAGAATGTTCGCTTTGAAGAGTTCACTAACTTTGTTACTTTTAAATTGCAGGAGACAACAAGACAAAGAATGGAAAGGATAAGTAAAATGTAAGTAATAGGAAAGAGCAGGAGGAATTCATTTCCCAGGAGGGAGTTGTACCGGACTAAGGCACAGAGAGAACGTACATATGTGTTCCAAACCTCAAAGGTCTCCGCATCAGGTGTGGCATTTCCTTCTGACCCCACTGGATAATAAATCCACTTACAGTTCTGGATTTGTGGGATGAGTCACTGTTTTGGTTTCTAAAAAGCGATGGAAAGCATTCTTAATAGTATTAACTGGAGATTAAAGAGCGTTCAGAAGCTGGTTGACCAGGAATAGGAATATTATTTATCTTCTGATAGGAATTCCCTGGAACTTTTCTTCCTGAAAAAATAACTGCAGTAACTAACTTGTTTATTATTTAGGGAAAAGTAAAACCAGTTTCAGCCTAAGCATTGTGCTCACTGTATTAAGGTGTATTTGCTATTAGTCCCGAGATCTGTAATGACATTTTTTGGTAAAAATATTTTTTGTTAGACTTGGAGAAATGCAACGCTGTGTAATGTTTCTTTGCCCGGCCTGAAAAAAGCTGTAGCCTTTTTTGTGATTTAATTTTATTGCGTGGGTTACTTCTTTCTTTGTGTAAACATAAAATTCATTGAGATGTGGTAGACATTTAAATGCAAACCGATTGCAGAGGAGGGATGAGAAGAAATTTAAGGTTTCATGCTGCTTGTTAGTATTGTGGCTTCATTAGAAAGTTAAAGGTGAGTCAGCTATTTTTTTTACTATATTTTGATAAGTGTGTGTGTGTAAACAAACTTTATTTTCAGAATTGAAGAAACCTCAGAATTGTTGAAAACATCAAGCAACACCTCCGAGAAGACCTGAAAGCGCAGGTCTGCAGACCTCTCTCCGTAGACTTATGGATATCGGAACTAATATGTATGTTTGTACAGCATTAAATTTTTAATATATCAAATTTGTAACGATCACCAGTGCTTTTATTCCTTTGAATAAATATTTTTTAATGAATCTGTGTATTAATTTCATTCCCCCCCCCCCAATTTTTGGTTTTAAAAACTGTTCAAATAGCTTTCCCCCCTCACTTTGTGAAGTGAAGTCATTACAGCGGTGTATTTTTGTGTTGACATTTGTTAGCAGTGTGCTAAGTAATATGTTTTTTAAAGTGCAGGCTTGAGGACCGTGGTTTACATCCTGTTGGAAACATTCCAGCTGGGACTTGCGTATTAGACCCAAGAGGCTTTTTTACATACCGTCGTACCATCTGTACCCTTGAATAAGTCTTAATGAAAACTTAAATACGCAATTTCAAATGTGTATCTTTTTTGCTGTTGTTGTTTTTTTTGAGGTTTTTTTTTGTTTTTGTTTTTTAAATATAGATTTTCATGCTGAGCTGGCACGAAACATTACGGCTTCCATTAACACTGACAAAGTGAGGGTCAGTTTGATCCTAAACGCCAAAATGTGCAAGTAAGTCTGGAGCCTTTGAGTGCAGGAGATGTGCTGAGTGTTTTAGTGCTCTTACCCAACACGTTTTAAGACCAGCAGCACAGATGGAGACCATGCAGTACACAAAGATGCACAACATCTTTATGATTTGAAGCCGTATTAAAATTCCTCTTTAGAGACCCAAGTAGATGTCAGACTTCCATAACCGTATAATCAAACCCAAGATGTGTGAGGTTTGATAAGATTTATTTGTTTATTGCTCTGGAAATTGGTAGCCTGTCCCAGCAAGGTTTCTTTGTGCTATCAATACTCGCTTCACTTTAAACGATTTTTTGGGGGTTTTAATATCACAAAACCAGTGGGTTTTTTTGGCAGAGTTTGCAAATGAAGGCGAAAGCAGCTGTTTGACATTATGCTGTAAAAAGTGATTTATATGTTTTAACAGTAATTATGATATATTTTTTTCTATAGCCATACGGAATATAAACTGACTCTTATTTTACATACAAACAGAAGAACATACGGTGATCCATTAAGTTACATAAACGTTAGTTGAGGGGTTTTGGACTTTTGCAATAGAACTTACTTTGCCAGTTGTTTCAAAAATAAAAAATTGGACGGTTAGATGATGTGAACACACTTTGATCTTTAATTGAAAGTAGACCTTGCAAATCACTGTTCGTTATCCTAACAACCAAATTAAATGAGGTTTGCTTCTAAATGTTTGACCAATTCACCAGAAAATAGGACTACAGCACCATCTTGTGGGAATCTATATAAAGTAATCGCCAAAGGAGGGGAAAAAGTATATTCCTGTATAGTTAAAGTTACTGCTTTAAACCAGTAACGATCAAATATTTTGAAATAGTACTTCTCTTTAATTTTTCCTCTTTGCCTTGGAATCGAGGAGGCTTTTATGTGAGGTGAGATAATTATTCTGTGTGATATTTGACGATGTTTGTGGCGGGAGCCAGAGCAATGGGTCTGTTTGTCGATGTTATGACAAAGGGGAGGCTTGTGAGTCAATATAAATGAGTTGAGTTACAGGGATTTATCATTGAACGCATCTGATTGAGGCAGCAAGTGTTAGAAAAAGGTCTTTCTGTGAGTGTGTGATTTAATATCGTCTCTATTTTGTACTGCAAAATGGAAAATCCAGAGTTGTTCAGCTCTTTTCTTCTTCCGGAGGCTTAGATGTGGCACTTGTCTCTGCAGGACAGGATTCAGGCTTTGTAATTAAAAGCTTTGTTCTTTTTTCAGGCCCAGGCAGTTGATCCGACTGAAGCCCAGGGGTGTTTCACTGCCGGCGCAGCAGAGCTGGTTTTCTAAAGGTCTTTTACATTTGCTTTCTTGTTTTTTAAATTAAATTTGGTTTTGGAAGATAGGGCCATCTTCTGGAAAAGAAAAAATCATAGCGCATTCAGACCCTCTTTATGTGTGAGTTATAACTTGTTTTTACTTAGTTCCGTCATTGGAAACAGTGCTGGTAAGGGTCTATGGCACAGCAAAACTTCAGCAGAGCCGGGAGATACGCGTCTCAAGACTGAAAATAGAGGATTTTGAATAATTCCTGGTGCAGCGCTGCATCCAGCATCGTCACAGCAGTCAGAGCTGACATCCTACGCGTGCAAACAGTTGGATGGGTGGATCTTGCTGAGTGACAGGAAGCGTTAGATACCTTCCGAAACGCAAATTAAATCCAGCGAATGTTCCTCACTATAGTTTCTATCAGGCCTAGCTCTAGCCAATGGCCGGGAAAAATTCCTGTTGCTCTAGGATTATAGATCATTCATTGAACTTCTTAAAGTTACTGAATTTAATGGTTAGTTTAAAAATATTTATTATTAATTTTATAGTTAAGAATGTTCTGACAACTCCATTTCCGTAAATATCCATAGAATAATTCCACCTTCTAGAACTGGAAGTATTTATGCAGTGTGTGGGACGATGAAGCATAATTGCATTAAAGCAGAATGCTAAAACAAGCTTCTACAAAAATATACTTGTAATTCTTTTAGCAAGATTCTAAATCTGTTAAAACTTAGAGGATTCCCATTAAGTTTTTTTTTTTCTCTGCCGTATCTAAGGTCAGTATGCACTTTAAATTACCGAAATTAAAACATGCTATAGAAAACAGAAGGATTTTCTCTCCCCCCAGATCTCTCATACTGAAAAGCACTCTGATAAACTCTTAGTTATATTTTCAGCTCGTGTATATGCTGCTACGTGCTGCGGAATGCTAGTGCTGAGTCATAAATGCTAAGAAAATGCTTGCAGTTATGACACTGGAATGTATATATATTTTTATGGTGTTATGTTTGATGTTTAAGATCTGGTCCTTGCAGACGACTCGGGTCTGGCTGCACCTGAGTCCCGGACGGGCTCGCTTCAGGCTTTGTGGCCAACTTGGAATTGTTTTGCGTCATCAGAAGGGTATTCAAAGCTCGACGCGTTAATTACGAAGCGTGTCCTGTGTCCTTACATGTCTTCCCAGTTTTCTTAAACTTGTCCTTGGAGTTCTTCCGTGTGTTTCTGTCCTGGTTTAGTCTCATGTCCCGTGCCAGGCTCAGTTCAGTTTCCAGTCCCACAGCAAACCTGGTACAGAAGAAACCTAGCCTGGAAATGTTTTGGTTTTTTGTTTGTTTTTTTTTTTTTTTTTTTAAGTTTTACTTTCTTTTAAATTTGCCTGATACAGAATACTTGTAGTCTTGAAATCAGTTCCGATAAAGAGAGCGTGTCTCATGGAATTAATTAGCAGAATAATTAGCAGAACTCAAGACTGTGGGGAGGGAGGTTACTTGGTTTTCCTTCCCCATCAATCTAGCAGTGATTAGTAGAGCCACCTTCTTTAAATTCCAATATAAAAATAATTTTGTTGCTCTTATTTTCTGGCAATGTGATATATTTATTATAGAGCTTTGAAGAAATACTCCAATGTGAAAAATACTGTGTATAGATTAATTTTTTTAAATCTTCTTTTTAGCTTAAGCCGCTGGTAGCACGTAGCGTTGTGACTTCGGTTTAGCTGAACCTGATGCAAGTGGCTTCTCTCCCCGCGGAAGATCAAATAGGTGATAGCTTTTCAAATGAGCCATTCTTTACAACGCCGTAAGCCAGAGTGCGTGTTGAGTTGTGGGGATAGCTGTCTGCTGCCCAGATGGCTCCGCAGCAAATCTTACGTGTTGCTGAAGTTGCTGTTACAGCCTGCGATACAACCAGCCTAAAAGCCTATTGCTCATACGAAACCCACATTTTTTCTCATGGCTATTTTGTTCCTATTTTTTTTTCTTCCCCCTTCCCTTGCTCATTGGCATTTTTGTTGGATTTATTATATCCATTTTTATTTCAAGGATATCCATTTTAAAATCAAGGATATGGATACACTGAAGTTTGAGACGTGAATTCTTGGCTTGTAAAGGTTAGTTTTTCTGGAGAAAGAGAAAAGATGATCAAAATGTATGAGAAGCTACTAATATGTGTGTAGTAGAGATGCTTAAAATTCCTTACTAATCATCAGTGAACCAGGGTTAAAACAGCTTTTCCTATCAGCTGCTTGTACTGACACTGGAAGTTAGCCATCATTTTGAGCAGCTGCAGTTGTAATATATTCCACCTTAAAATTATTTATTTGGCATTGCAGTTATCTTTCCAAAAACTTCATGCCACCTATAGTTCCTTTTCAGTTTCTTTCTAGGATCTTTTTTTAACTCTCCGTAGGGAAAACCAAAGTAGTTCACTTACAACCCTCAGACAGCAAAATACATGTCTTCGGTATTAAATCTGCAAAAATTGTTTATTGGTAGTACGTTGCTTCTGTGGTATCTGGGCAGATTTGTGTGCGATAGGGGCCTCTGTTGTGGTTTTTGGAGGGTAATGGGGGTGATGCAATCAGCACAAGGGTACTGGTTAAAGCACTCGTAACCTGAGCATTCCAAAGGGGGAAAAGAAGTGATACTAAAACTGATATTCCTTCACTTGAGCATCCTACAGCTTCTTTCATGGGACGTAGTACACCTAGTCGCTTTTTTATTCAATACGACCTTGTCGAAGAGAGAAAGATGTGGTTACAAACCTCATCCTCGTTAGACTCTATCCAGAGCAGATGCTTGATTTGGAAGTAGTGAGGGGTTTTTTTACTATCTGGGAGAAAACTGCTGTAATTCTGGGTTAACAAGAAGACGCAGTAGCGTGGAGCACCGATGTTTTAACACAGCAACCTGTGTTGGGTTTCCCCTCCCCTTGACCTTTTCTAGTTATTGCAAAGGAAATGTCACATGCCATAAAGCAAAATAACTTTTGATGACAGGCTCCGGCATCAGCAGAAATATAACTTTGCCGATGTTAGGTTTATAATGATTAATTTTTAGCAAAGTGTTATCAAAGAATATTATGCCCCAGGGTATTTCAATCAAAGACACAATTCTATTTCTAAAACATACTGCAAGGTCTTCGTAAACTTTCCCGCTTGCATGTCCCTTCTCATCCTGCCTGGTGTGGCCGCACTTGATGGAGCGCCTGTTGAAATATGAAGTGGGATTAAGAGAGCTGCCGTTCGAGCGCCTTGAATATTTTCCTTGAATGCTGAGAAGAGTTTCCCAAAGCTGAAGTTTTTGGCAGCTTAAGGGATTTCCTCCCACTGCTGCTCGTTCCCCTCTGGCTGTGCTGTGAACTGCGGTTCGGAGCTGATGGGACATGAGTATAAACCTCTGAAAATACATCCCGAAGGGTACTGGGGGGGGGGGTGTTTTGGTTGTTTTCTTTTCCTTTTCCATCCACGTCATTTCTGATCCAGCTCAAGACACTGCACACAGGCATTGGTGTGCGAAGGTCCAGCCGGAGCGGCGTGCTGTGGTGTCACCGGGCAGCAGGAGAGAGAGTGGCGCAAGTTTGGGTTTTAGTGGTGAAGGATGTGCTCTCTGAGCTCCCGGTGGGCTGCGAGGGAAGACGGTCCTGTGCAGAGTCCCGTCGTACGTATTCGTGAAAAATTCTTTATTGCATCTTTCTTTAGTTTATGCTTGAATCGACTGAGAAGGGGCAAATCTGTGTTTGAAAAAACATGGAAAACAGGATTAAAGGGAATCTACATTTTTGGAATTGGGTCAGTTTTAAGTGTTAAAATAGCTCTGTCTATTAAATGTGCTTCTGATCTTTTTTTCTTCCCCCCCGGTCGTTTTTTGTGTATTTAGAACCATATTTTTTGTTGTGTTTTTAAAAAAATAAATAAATAATAAAAAATTCTCCCCTGCTACTATGTAAAATGACCATAAAGCATACAGGCAAATGCAAAACCAATCCTCGGGGAATATGTTTGGAAACCTTTGGTATTGCGTAATAAACGTGTATGCACATGTGAGGCACTTGAAATATTTTATGCAGGTGATCACGCTGTATTATAAAAATATGGGACAAATCCTTCTCTCAACCTTAGTTTAACTGTAAGGTGATAAGCCAGACAATATCAATGGAGTTCAAAGCATTTCGTTGCTCTCGGTATAAATGAGTTTCAATATACGTGAAGACTCCAGTTATCATTAGCAGTGCACGTTCGTTTGTTCTGCGGCTGATCAAGCTGCAAGTGCTGTGCCTGTCCTATCGGACTCACTTAGGATCTGGGATTAAACAGAGTTTATCCCCGTATCGTTGCATCTGTCATTTAGAGTCGCTTCTTTATGTCTGCTTTCTCCAACTGGAACGTGAAGCGATTCCCCTTGCTTTCCTCCTGGGAGCATGACGCGGTTCCCCTCAGTGTTTATGCCTATTTGAAGAATTACTTAGGGGAAAAAAAGCTAATGGAAAAAAATGTAGTCTGGTTTTAAGGGTTCTCTTAATTGAAACCATTCCATTGGAACCTATGGAAGGAACGAAAGGGTAAGTTCATGAACTTGCTTGAGCTTATGTATTAGTAGTAACTTAAGCTCCGGCTTCTTGTAGTTATAAAAGTAGTTGACAGCTGTGATAATTTCAGATAAAGTAGTTGTGCTTTTGTGTGAACTACAGAAAAATAGGTGCTGATATGGTGGGAGATTGCTAGCATGAATACTTTATCAAATTCCTTTTTAAGCTGTGGTATAACAATTTCAGGCCAATGACTTGGGTTTTCTGTAGATTTTGTCGTACATCCCTGTTGGAACATTTCTGTATTCTCTATATTACACGAAGGTGTACCAGCAAGCCATTTATTGCTCTAAGTATTTTGTGATTGAAGGTCATATTAAAAACTGTTAAAACTTCTAATTTGAAGCTGACTTTGGCTTGCATAATACCGCGTTGATGCACTGATCATAAATTGTCTTCAGTATAAAATAACCTCTTACCTCTCCGGAGGGAGGGGATACAATCGATACGTTATTTTAGCATGGAAAAAGAAAAGCGATTGTTCTAGTGGTTGGGAGGGCGCTGAAATAGATTAATGTCTTTAGTTATTTCATAGTTGGTTTCATGACTTTGGCCTGGAGTGAACGTATGTTGTTACGGGCATGGCTTATGACATACTTCTGGATTTTGATTTAGTGAGCTTTCTGGTGGTCTTGCCCATCGTCATGACCCATGAATCATGTCTTGCTTAAGGAGAGAAGCGGTCTCGAGTAAAGAGCAAACTGAAGTCCTAGCAGGGATGTTTATGGCCTCAAAAAATGTATGCCCAGAACAGAGAGGTCTCTCCTGGTTGTTGGAATAACACCCACGTAGCAGGAGACACTTGTGGATGAGATAGGAATGGAACTACGAAGGAAGAGAAGACTCTGGATGAACCAAAAGCAGGTGTCAGCAGGATGTATTTAATTTAAATGATGCTTAAAAAGTTAGGTTCATAATGTAATGTGTCCGACAATCAAGCAACATGATACAAATAAAAAGGGCGTGCATTTATTTAAAAGTATGCTAATATTGAGAACCGTTTGAAGCTAAATTTGAAATTAATACAGCTTAAAGGAGTGGAGAAAATACACTGTAGTGTGATGGTCATACTGAGAATGCAGTGGAATAGCTCTTTCCATGACCAATGCAAAACAATGATTACAACTTGATCTTCAAAGGTGATGTTCCACCCAGGAACCCCTCTAAAACTGGGAGAGTGGGGAGTAGTGGCGTGAAAATGAAGATGTTTGACGTAACTCTGTTTTGGACTAAGGGAAAACAAATGAGGCTGGATCCCTTTGGAGGGAGGTGCTTGGGCTTGGAATCTGAATTGGTGCTTCTTTTCAAAGCCTTTTTTTCTTGTTGTTCTGCTTCCGGGATTTAGGTAACCCCCTCTGCGTTCTCCATGTTTCCATCAGAACACCTTCAGCTCTCGGTTAAAACAAAACTATCAGAATCTCCTGCTTTCGAACATAGCGAGGGAGGTCAGGGAGGGGCTTGTGTCCAGCGCAGGCGTGATTGGTGAGGTGTATTGAGGGGTTGGCAGGGGTGGAATGGGATTTTTGTTTCTCAAAAAATATATGGTCCAATGTTCATTGTTAATGTTCCTTGTTTTTCCTCCTTTGCTGACACCCCTACTGGCAGCTATTCGGGATGAGGTCCCCTCTGACTCTCAGATGGAGTGTGAAACATCTCCAGTATTTTACTTTCTCTGCTGCACGAAGTCCCTTTTTGCTTTCTAGCCTTGTTTGGGCATATTTCGGCTAATCGGACAGTCACCGTTGCAGAAGCTTGTTGGAGGGACATCACTCTTGGTAAGTCAAACTCAGCAGCCCTTTTCTTTCCCGTGAGGTTCTGCCCCGCGCACGGGTCTGTCTCTAATTGGGTTTATCTGCCGAGCTTGATATAAATACGATATTCATTGCGTGTCACCCTCGGCTTTCTGGGTGCTAGAAATCCTTTCACTGCTAAGGACTTCCACGTTAATAGCTCGCCTGCACAGCTTAATTTGCCTCTTCTGTGATTTATGAGGTGAGTGAATACTTTGGCACTTTGTCTCCTATTCGAGTGCCTCCTCAGAGAGGCTCTTCCCAACCTTCTTTAGGTCTGCTGCGGTGATTTTTGAGTGCTGTGACGTTTTCGGATATATCCGAGGTCAGACCTGGGATCACAGATATCACAGTCACCTTGAATACAATGAGAACTAAAGCATTGTTGGGTTTTCTGGTGTGGTGGGTTTTTTTAGGTGTTACTGGCCAGCTGGAGTTGTGTGTTCTGATATATGTCTGTATTTTTCTTTTCCTGTCTTAAGAAGACAGCCTTGACTACACGGCCGTGTAATAATAAACCATTGTAGTAGTAAGCGTAACAATTAATAAACACCGTCATTATTCCCAGCTCTGTAAAGCACACGAAACACTCTCCTTTGATCAGGGAATTAGTAACATTCAGTCACTTTCATTAATCTTTAAATACTTTCCAATGCTTTCTAAACTGTTTCATTTTGTAATGGGGTGAAAAAGGAGAAATAAACAGGTCGTTAAGGAAAACCAAGCGCTGGCACAGTAGGAAGCAGGCTGCCAAAATAGTGGTTAGTACGCAAAATGAATTCTTTTCAAGCCTGGGAAATAGAGCAAAAGGAGTTCCAGCCGTTTCTACTCCATCCTTATCTACTCTATGAGTCTCTTTCTGTGTTTTCTTGCAGGCTTTTAAAGTGCTGCGGGTTATTTCACATCTACTGTCCCAGCAAAAAACAGTAATTCTACTGCAGGAAAGGATTCCATAGACCTTTAGTCAATGTGAGGATGGAATGTGACAGTCGGTGCCTTCAGTCTTGGAGGACAGTCAGCACCTTCAATCTTGTCCGAGTCACAGGCCTGTAAATGAGAGGAGGCAACTTAATTAGCCAGGTAATTTAAAGTTGCTTAGATATCAGAGAGGGTTTGGGGGCTTTAGGTGACGGACCTTTCAGCCCCGTGCTGACGTGCATCAGCAGACTTCAGCACCTAGCTAACTTTAAAGAAAGCCTCCTCAGTTGAGTTGATCACTCGTTTAGCTCTTTCTTCATTTGCAGTGTTTTCTGCATCTCCCTCGCAGCGAGTCCCATCAGTATTTATTTCTGTTATGCTTAGGTATTTAATGGTGGGGGGGAATGATTGGAGGGTTTTCATTGCCCACCCGAGCGAGCTTTAATGCAGACGCTCCCACCCAGGTGTGCTCAGCAGAGTAAGCTAGCTCAGCTCATCTTTCCTCTTTTCACTCTAAGTCCATTGAAATAAAACCTGCCTACCTTTCACTTTTTTCATAACAAAAGCTAACGAGTTTTTGCTAAGCTCAAATTTACCCGAACTCAAGGTTTCTATTTTAAAATAGGCTCAGTGCTTTCCTGTTAAAAACGTAAGTTGTGTTTGGAGTGATTTAAGGAACAGTATCCTCTTCCATGTGAAGTAAGCCTACTATTCATGCAAAAATAATGCTTTTAAATCTGAACTCTAAGTCAGATAATTTATGAGAGGAACATCCTTTTTTTGTTGCTCCGGTGTTACTCATTGTACAAAATAAATAATTGACTCTTACCGCAAATAGAACCTCCAGCACGTTCATCTAAACAAAGCATGGAAATTATGATACGTGTTTTCTATTGCAATGTAGTTTATTGGCAAACGTAGACAGACATGTCTTCTGTAATATAAACAGTTTAGTCTTTAAGCTACATTTTTTCCCCCAAAAGACTGACATTTGCTGCTTTTCCCAGATAACAGTAGCCGACATTGTCTTATCAGGAAAAGGTTGGCTGCGGTTCTGTCCGTCACAGAGAAGATAAGAACAGCTTTGAATAATGGAGCGATGGTGCGAGTCTGCAGCGAGGCCTTTGTGTTTGGGGAAAGGTTAAAGACTAAAGAACTTCCCAATAAGCTGACAAAATCAGCCCTTTTTCCGCATAAAAATTCTCAAGTAGCTTAGAAGTATGAACTTCAGATAACCATGTTGAATTATACAGCTTATCATAACAAGCTTAAATTCCTGAACTTTAAAATTATAAAGCTGTCTGCAATATAGAGAGTATTCCCAAGTAATGGGGTTTTCTTTTTAAGAGAAATTAAATTTTATTTTCACTTTTTATTCTTCCTGTGGGCCCTTATTTGTACCTCTGAGCCTGCGTTGCAGATACAATCCCTATAATTTGTTTAGTTTTTTCTAACTTTTAAGAAGATGCTCAAGAGTATTTTCTTAACACCTCTATAGAAATCACTGTTTTGCATTTCACACATCTCTCAATGCCTAGCTACTCCCTCGATAAGAGAGATGTTCCTGATGTCGATGATGAATACACAATTGCACGTAACGATGGATAGACCCAGTTAGTTCCAGCTCTCTTATTATCACTATTAGCAGCTATGTCACATAGTCCTTATCCTAAGTTCAGTAAACTATTTTTTTTAGCCAAAAAGGAGCTTTATTCCCCTTTCTCCTTCTTTCCTCTATTTCCCTCGTACCCGACCTGCTAATGTTTTCCTTCTTTACAACTGAAACTTTGCTTTTCTCTTTCAGAAATTGCTCCTTGTGTTTAACGTCTGGAACGCATGGCTGGGAGAGAAGAGAAGAACAACGCGCTCCTTGCTTCTGCTGTCAGTGCTAAAGCTGATTCTCCTTTCTAGTTTTATCTTCCGATTTCCTGTTGTTGAAAATTAACACAGAAAAAGATCAGCACTGCCTGCATTTTAGGACAAACAGAATTTACTCTGTGATTATTTGAAAGAAAAAGAATCCAAAAGCAAGAGCTTTAGGAAACGCCAGAAATGCTGTTTCCAGCCCTGTTATTCTAACACGGCTTTGAGGATACCTGTTACCCTGAGCCTCTGCGTTGTCTTCTTTGAATAACATAGCGCTTAAGCTGATCCGTTTGTCTCTCCTTCAGTAAGGAAGAAATTATTAATGGTATTTGTTACTGTATTAGGTGAATATGTGAGTATTTTGCTTGCCCATACTTTCCTTGATGCCTTGCGTTTCAGAAAGAGACAGCTACAAGAAACGGAGGGAGTAAGGAAATGGGATCAGTCAAACACCACAGCAAACGTGCTGCTCTTGTTACCTCGTCCTGCTGTATCCGTAAAGATTTGAGGCCACTTGGGATATTTCTCAGAAAAGCGAGACCAGTGTGGACCTTCTGCAGGCTCTTGCAGGATGTGAACCATGAGGGAGACGATGGTGTAGAAAAGGTAACGCTGGGAAACACCCCAGGGAAGCTGTTGTTGAGCATACTGGTAAAATTGGGACTATTTTTTTATAGATTGCATGACTGGAGAGAAACAATACAGATAAAACACACAGTCAGTAAACTTTAAGTATGAAAATAATGCTTGCAGAACATAAAGAGGTCAGCAGGAAACAAGCGCAAGTGTTTCCTGTGTTATTTGAAGAGGTGTTAGTCTGGGATTCTGTATAAATTGTATTCTAATCTTCCCTTTCTATCATTTGAGACCTGAATTCTTCACAGCAAAATGTAATGTCTCTGAGATTTTCCAAAAGGCCTGTTTTGCCTCTTGGACGCATCTGTACACCCAATGTCTCACGTTTGGACAGGGAGAATCAACTCAGAACCCATCACCGCAAAGTTAGAGTTGTCATGTGTTTTATTTAATGTTGGTCAGCATTGAACTTTGTCAGCAACTTTTTTCATTCAGGTAGTATTTATTTTTTTTCGGTATTTCTCATCTTGACAACCTGAATATTACCAGCAAAATTGTCATATCACAAGATAATCGCCTCTTCCAGAACATTTATGAATAGGTTTGGATTTGATCCTTCCACTTTCTAGCAGTAATTGCTCAGTTAAATCTGTGAAAAGGATATTGCGCATTAAATCTTGGTCCTAGCAGCCTTCCTGTAAGTTTACTTCAGCTTTTTGTTGTCTCTTACACTTTTTTCCTGCTAGTTTTTCAGGTTTTTACTTAACAGTGAGCCTATCGGTACGTTACCTGACCCTGAACAAAACGTCACTCCAGAAATTCCAGAGAATTGTCTGAAAGAAAAATTCCAAAAATCCAGGAATGTCTATTCTCTTCAGCACCTTTTCCAAATTACAGCTTTGTATATCCACATATTTCCATGTCTTTATCTGTTCCCTTGATTTATCCAGGCAAATCAATTTTATCTTTTCACTTCTTTTTTACTGTTCTTGGCTCAAAAATTGGGGTTGTTTTTGCATGTTAGCTCGGTATGGGCTGTGATCCTTAATGGGGAATATTGGAAGTGTAGTATTAAGCAAAACCTCACCTAAATATCCCTCTAAAATGAAGAAGCTGAAGAAGGCTCTGCTTCTCCTTTTCAATCCTTTGATGGCATTGCATATCTAATGTTTACATGACGTGAAGAAAATTAGATATTTGTCACGGAAAAGCGCAAAAAGACAATCTAGATAAACTTGATGGATTCTTAGGAATGCGCCTGCAGAAACTGCGACTTTAAACCGAGTTCCCTTCAAAGGGAACTTCATTTCATACTGTCAGTGGTGGAACATAACTTATTGCTTGGTACTTAATAACAGCTTTAACTGAGGGGTAATGATTTTGCATTTAAACTCCCATTAAAAAGATAAACACCTTTAAACTGAGCACTCGGCTCACTTAACCATGGTGTCTGTTCAGTATGAAAGACTTTATGCATTTTTTTTCCTCTTTATTTAGGTTTCTGAGGCCCTCTGTCTGGTACTGAGCTTTAACAGCGTGTCGGCCGGAGACCTGAAGGCAACTCAGAAGCCTGATGAAATTGAGGAAGATTCAAAGCTACTTACTGACAGAGCTGGAATCGCGTCCGATGACCTGCGAGAAACAGGTACCATTGCAAATCCAAGGGAAGATTCCTGTCAGCAACGGCATTTCATTTCAGCCCTTCCTCGGAAAAGCAACCAAATCAAGTATTACTCAACCATCTGTCAACAGAGCCGTGAGGGTCTAACCCTCTGCTCGGCTGGAAGCCCCTAATGAAGCCCAGCTGGGCCAAACTGCCTCTGCTTGCGTGAGGCTTCAGCACTTCTTTGATGTATCGGTGGGTCACGTTTGTGACAATACCATTTTCCTAGAAATAACCTGTCCGACATAAATTATGCGGTCTGCTTAACTTTTCTTTGTCAGGCTACTTCGTTATTTGTCTTCAGATTCTTAAAATGCTCTGCGTCCAAACGTGTCGTGTATCTGTTTCAAGCTGCTCGCGCTTGCTGTGCTGGTTTTTACTTGTACAGCAATTAAGTATTTCGTAATTTCTGGGATAGGCAGAAGCCTTCTGATCTGCTTTCCATATCCCCGTGCTGTAGCAAGCCAGCAGAACCCACTTTTCTAAAATGGTAAATATTCCTCTTTTTATCCGTAATCGGATAGATTATTATGGATTTATTATGGATGTTGTCTTCCTCTGCTTTACTTTTATCATGTGCACTTGCTATTCCAGCCTCTTCTCAAAGCGCTGGGTTGGTTTCCTCTAGATTCACCTTCTTTTTAGGTACTCGGATGCTCCCAGAGGTTTTGCAATGCTCAGGGTGATCTAAAAATTGAGAGCTAAGAAGAACTAAGATTTCACGTTGCGTTTCCAAATAGCCTTTTCGCCTTCCTGCTTTTACCCTATTTTTAACAAAATCGTGTATAATCGTTGTCACCTCAGTAGAGAGTTTTACTGCTGCTGTTGACTGGAGAGGGGACAGTTCATTTCCTTGGAAAAAGCATAAGAAAGGCCATTAACAATAGTTCATAGTGCACGACAGCATCTTATAATTACTACTATTCTACTAATAATAACGAGAAGCCTTGCGTTGTCGTGGGGGGCGAAAAGCCCAAGTCCCACAGAACACAGGATCTTTGTCTCCTCATTGTTTTTTCTACTTTTAAGTGATGTTACTGTTAAGAAGCTTAAAAATAAATACCTAATAGCTAAAGCTATTGCTGAACCTGAAGGTTTTGTTACACGGCTGGTCATTTTGCCGTTCAAATTTGCCTTTTGTGGATTTCTTACATTGCAAACACCCCGTGTTTTCTCTTTTGTGGCCTTCCTGAAAGGATCCCCGATTCCTTGTTTCAAACGCTCTCTAGAAACTGTTGAGAACAGTTTAAATTCTCAGGTGCTTTAGGAGTGAATCTCTCGTGGTATCACAAGGCAGGATGTTTTTTGGAACGTGAGTATATACAACCACAGTCCTTAATTTCTCAGCCTTGTAGTTAGAAATCCTGGCCAAGGTAGGGTCAAGATTAGCTGCCTTACGTAAGTGTCACCTTCCTGAAGAAGGTGTAGAAAATTTTTTTGCTTGTGTTTTTTTTTTGGTTTTGTTTTTTTGTAGGTGGAGAGTGGGTAGCTGGTGTGGAAAATCTTGTGTAACGCTGAGTAATACCTGACCACACCAGGGACCCTGTTTAATGTGTGTCCACACCACGATGTTTCTTACCTCTTTAAGGCGAGTTGGCCATAGAAGGGCCATCTTCTGGGTGCTGAGGCCCTGATGGACAAGCCACCCTGAGGATTGTTGACTGACTGGGTGGATAGATGACTATTATTTTATTTTATTTTATTTTTTTTAGTGCCTCCAACCCTAAATTCATTTCTTCCTATCTCCAGGTATTGTTTTAGGTTACCCTTCTTAGCATGTGTGGTATGACTTCTGGTAACAAGCCCGACGTATGAGTTGTTTTGGTTTTTTTTTTAACAAACTCTAAAAGTGTTTTAGAAACCTCTCTGGCTTTTACGCAGATTTTTGGCTTTACTGAAATTTTAATTACGTTTTCTGTGCGGCTTTCGTGCTTGAAAGCTGCACGAGATTTAAAATCCGTGTGAATTGTACTTGTGTGTGCTGAGGGGCCTTGCGGTGTTCTGCTATTGATGAAGTAGCTTGAACTATTCCAGCCCTCACTTTCACAGCAACCTCGTCTTATGCTGGCTTGTTAGTCAAAATTTGACAGCGTTTACTGACTGACTTCCTAATGACACACGAGCTACTGCAATTCTCCCTTATATTCAGAAAAGAAAACAGATCGTAGCTGTGATATGTCTGGCAAACTTCTTTTTTGATTGGTGGTTCCTGTAGACGGTGCAAAATAGGTTCAGTAGCATGTAAGTTTTGTCATCTTCCTCACACGTGTCAATAAAGTTGTATTTTAAGCAATGGAAAAAATATCACTTTTCAACATAAAATATTTTTCTCACTGAAAACATATAAATTCTGATAGCTGCTGAGGGGTTTGTAAATCCATTTCTGAATACAGAACAGACTGAAGACTCAAAATTGGCTACGATAAACATGTTCATGTAATTGTGTTACAATTTAAAAAAAACCCCAAAACTACAAAATCCCTTTTTCC
The DNA here is from genome assembly GCF_964199755.1 of Larus michahellis. Lineage (NCBI taxonomy): Eukaryota > Metazoa > Chordata > Aves > Charadriiformes > Laridae > Larus > Larus michahellis. The sequence continues at coordinate 85,550,408 of NC_133900.1, read as the reverse complement.
TGTTTTTATCCTCTATTTTTGCCTTCAGAAAAATAACCAGACTGGTAATAGCCAGCCAAATCACTGCTGTGCGATACTGCAACAGGTTTTCTCCCTTTAACGTTTAGTCCTATTTTCGTGTTCTCAAGAGCGTATTTTATGTATTTCCCGTAGATTTGGAAGACGTTATTCTCGCTGTGGTACACACCTGTGATCGCGCCGTGTCGGCGTACGGCAGGTCTCAGTCTTGCTGACTGGTTTTCAGAATTGTGAAGAAAGAGGCAACTCCGGAAAGTACCGCTGCCTGCTCACGTGTCCCTGTGCGCCCCACTCCATTTTCCAGAGCTAGAAAACCTGAGCTGATATAAAAAATCTGAAAGGCGGTAAGAAAATCGGTTGATTAAATTATTTGAACTCCAGACTTGGAATTTGATAGGTTAAATGAACCATAGAACCGGTGGTAGCTGACAAAAGTGCACGGGCAGATAAAATGTAAACAGTATTTCATATAATTTAAAGGGAAAAAAGGTCCAAATTAGTGTTTGTTTTTAAGTACTTAAGGAAAAGAAATAAATCAAATTTAAAGAATCATTCACAAAATAAATATTATTAGTTACCTACCAAGATGAAATCACAACGATGAGAAAATAATCACTCTAAAAGTAACTGGGCTGTTTTGATTCACTGAGTTACCCAATAGTGGATGTTTTACTGGCAACAAATCTTAAACTCCCAGAATTTCTAGTGGAAATCTCTGTTACCCATCTGTTCTTCTGAGCTAAATATAAGGAGAAATATACGTCTCTGTAAATGTATAGAGAAAGCAATCTGGGATCGAGGAAGAGCTCGGCTGGTGCAGTCAGTATAGAGCGTTATTCAGGGAGGCCACACCAGCACTGTGTCCACAGAGCATTTAAGCTAATTTTCTTTCTAATTAAGTAAACCTGAAGCATATCGCTGAACCCTTCCCTTCCTGGAACTGAAGGATGGGACATAAAGCGAGTGACCGAGCCGTTTGCTAATTGAAGTGATCAGTCAAGATAACGAGGGAGGATTTTCTAGCGAGGGGGGATAGGGGAGACGTTCAGGACCTCGTTGAAGGGAGAAACGTGAGGAGTGGGACGGGGCTGGGGAGGGGGGTGTTGGGGTTGGCAGCCGAGAAGTTTTGCGCTCTGCGCTCAGGAGTGACGTTTGAAAAGGTGATCGTTTATATTTGTTACGCTGAGCTGCTTTCCGCTCGCGCTGAGCGTGTTTTCCTGATACGCAGCCACCACAGGATGGCTGTTGACTTCAATTGGCAGAGTAAGTGCAAGTTCTGATTTAAACTGAATGGTTACATCGGGGTGGAATTTTTGCTTGCTTACTGTAGTTCTTACAACGAAGAACGCGATCTGGATGGCGTTCAGCCCTCATTTATCACTCTTGCATGCCCCTTTTACAGCTGGGTTTTTCAAATTTGGTTTTAAAGTTCATTTAACATGCCTTCCAGAAAGTGAATATGTCAGGAAGTTTTGGTTTATTTTACATACTCGAGATAGTTTAACTTGGTACAAACCTATACAGCGTTCAGACTTTATTCAGAGTTGGTCAAGCCTAGTTTCACTTCACATTATGGAAAGTGATTCAGAAACACCTGGAGCCAAGATTTATATCCTTCCCTAAATTCTGAAAGCACTGTGTTTTTATAGCTCTTCGGAGGAAAGGCAGGAACTGCATTAACACTTGTTAGAGCAACAGTTAATGCAATGCTGACTGGAACTTCAAAAACCCAAATATTAATGTTAAAATGTTAAAAAGGGGGGGGGGTGTGGTTCAGTAAGTTTAAATATTTGATATTTAATGAAGGAAATTACTCTTTCTCCTTTTGGAAAAAAAGAAAATCAGTCAAGTTTTAAGGCATTTGAGGGGCATTAGTATAATGCGAACAAAGTTTGCTGCTTTATTTTCTGTTGCTCTGGTATCGAAAACAAAGGCCTCAGGTCCTCCTGAAAGTTATTTCACTGTAATACGTACATGCAGATTTTCAGTCCTCACAGATGATGTACAGCACTCCGAGACTTGGAAACTGATTTATTTCTCAAAAAATCGAAATATCTCATTCTTATTGAAAGTTGCCTCACGCTTGGCTTTTTCTTGTAGCAGAGAGAGTCAGGCCCAAGGCGCTGGAAAGCCAGGTTTCAGGTTGCAAGGATTTGAAAACGCCTAACTTTGAGTGGTTTTGTGTAGCGATGTTGTATCGATTGGAAAATTTGTGTCTGCGTAAAGCCATGCTGATGTTTAAATCCCTTCTCCGGAGCTGATGAAAATGACCTGGAATCTACACTGTGAAATGCCCCTGCTTAGAGCAGGTAGTGGAAGGCCACCAGGTATAGAAATTCTGGCAGGTTTCAGCACTCCAGGCTGCTTTTCCAAGCTTTCAAATAGCGCAAGGATGCCATCTCTTGCTTTCTTTGGTAAATTCCAATCAGCTGTAATCGTCGTTCGTGGCTGACGGCACTCCATTCACTATCCTTTCACTTCGGGTAGGGTGATAAATCATACCCTGCAATTTCTCTGAAGAGCATAAAACCATTCCAACGCTACATCTGTTAAGAATATAACGCTGGGCTTGCCATGCAGCAGAATGTTGAAGATTTAATCACAACAGCACCATTTAGAGGTGTCCATTCGTGTATTTGGATATTTTAACCAAGAAAGATGGGTTGCTTCCTGAATGAGAAACAAATATCTCTTGGGATAATCTCTTCTAGCCCAGCTATTTTCTCTATGAAATGGGATTTTGAGATATAGTTGCTTAAAATACCGTCAGGAACTTGAAAGCATCAAGTGTTTCCAGTATTTCTACAGCTGTGTGAAATATCTTGCATGTGAAAATAAAGGTGATCAATTATGGTTTCACAGAAGGGGCAAGCAAATTCTGTCACGGCTGTCAGCAAAAGTTGTTTTTGTAACTCTCTTGAAGAGGGTAAATTTTTTCCCATAAAAATCACTACCAAAAAAATGAAAAATCAAACCACATCATTTTAATTTAATTTTTATAATGGCATAGTGATGCATTATTTTTGTCTGCCTCCCTAGATATGTCCTGGAGAAAACCAAATTTCTTCAGGTTTTGGAGGGAACTGATGAAAATCGACAAATCTGTCTCCAAACTCTTTTCTACTGCCCAAATCCCCAGGAATAATTCATACATCTGTTCTCTCCCTGCCCTGTGTCCTTTTCTCCACTCAGCCTGGGCTTATTCTCTTTGCAGCCAATGTGACATTAGCTCTATTTCCAGCTTAAAGAGCTGATATGTGTTTTAGACCTTATTTTATTCACCAAAGAAATATTTTTTTTTTTTTCCTTCATGCTTTTTGTAATGTGTAAGTCTTCAGGTACTGTTATGTTTAAAAAAAACCTTCAGTGCTCATTTTTACCCCCTTCAGGGCACTGATTCAAAACCTATTGAAAAAGGTTATTTGGGCACCGTTCAGAGAAGTGGGGCGTTTCCCCACTGAGCTTTTTTATGTTGTTCTTTCTGAATGCGTAACCGTCACGCGGTGGTGCCATCTGAAGATTACACTGTAGTTGTAGAATCACAGACTGGTTTGGGTGGGAAGGGACCTTAAAGCCCACCCGGTGCCACCCCCTGCCCTGGGCAGGGACACCTCCCACCAGCCCAGGTTGCTCCAAGCCCCGTCCAACCTGGCCTTGAACCCCTCCAGGGATGGGGCAGCCACAGCTTCTCTGGGCACCCTGGGCCAGGGGCTCACCGCCCTCACAGCCAAGAATTTCTGCCTCACATCTCATCTCAGTCTCCCCTCTGTCAGTGGAAAACCCTTCCCCCTCGTCCCACGGCTCCCCTCCCTGCTCCAGAGTCCCTCCCCAGCTTTCCTGGAGCCCCTTGAGGGACTGGAAGGGGCTGGAAGGTCTCCCCGGAGCCTTCTCTTCTCTCGGCTGAATAACCCCTACACTTATGGATGATTTCACCCTGAATTTTGTGTAAATATTGGATACTGGATTGCAGGATAATCAATTTTGTGCCCAATACAAGTCTTTTATAAGTGGCTTTTACCTGGTCGTTTGGCCTGGAATCGGAAGATGTAAGATGAGGGTAGATGCACTGGGCAGGGTAATTATCACGGCATTAGAAGCGAATGGGTTTTGGGAAGTATGTTACAGGAAAAATGGAAGGCTTGTGGTGAGGAGAGAGGTGATTTTTGCAAAGCTGTGTCTGTCCTGGCAAGCACTGCAGCGCCGTGGGGCTGATCTCGGGGGTGAAACAGTTGGAAATGTGGACTCGGGGTCGCCGACAGCGCGTACTGCCCGCCCCTGAGTTCGGGTCAGCCCTGCTCCGGCCCCGTAGGCTCGACACCTACCAGCACTTCCAGTGTTTCAGCTGCCCCCCAGTTTTGTTAAATCTGACTGATTTGACATTTCAGAGCTATCTGTAGATTTTCCAAATGCGTGACAAAAAATGAAAACAAATCTGGTGGTTCTTGTGAGGCCTGCGCGCAGTTAGTGGCAAATTAATTTCTTATAAATGCCCTATCATCTTATCCCGGTTTGTACTTCTAAATCTTACACCATGACTGTAGCTTGGACAAAATGATGAGCATCGGCCTAACCCGCAGGATTGCGGACTGTTATAAAACACCTTCAGAGAGAAATATTTTCTGCTGTTTCTCAAAATTCTACACTTATAGATGCCTTGCTCTTCTTGGCATATGTGTTTATTATTCATATATCTGTCAAGAACTGAATTGTTTTCACTGGTTAAATTAGATCATGATACGTTCTCTTCCATATGATTATTTTTAAGACAGCATCCATTTAATTTTATTTTTATTTTAGTAACATCAGGGGTGTTTTATCTCCTTTTTGGGATAGGAACAAAGGTGTTGCCTTATAGTTTAGAATAACAGGAGCATTCAAAGGAGCTGTTAAACTAAACGTGAAGAAAGTTGGCATCACCTTAAATTAGGATGCCTAAGTACAAAGCTGTCTCTCAAAGGCCACCAGAATTCAAAAGAAACATGAAAATAAAAATTCAGAAAGTCTGGAGCTCCACAGACTTGTACGTCTGTTTGTGCCCAGTCCTAACCAGTCCTGAGGAGCGTTTCCCCCAGTCAGTGTCTCAAACCAGCCCAACCGAAGAAGCCTTTTTCTAATAAGGGCTTCCTAGAATTGGCTTGTTTCAGGGAGCAGCCCCAAGGAAGGGAGGAGTGGCTGGTGTCGGGGAGGAAAGGCAGGGGCACGTCTTAGACCGGCTTTGCTGCCTGAAGACAGTACGACGTATCATGTAACTACGCCTTAATACAGATGTTTGGATTTCTGGATTCCTTTGGATTCCTCGGAGGGAGGGGCCGATCAAGCGCTTAAGTGGTTCTGCAGCACCTCTAAACTTTATAGACGTGAAATTATAATTTATTGGACCGCGGAGTCCTTCACAGTTCCTGTCAGAATTATTTGTTATGATTTATTTTAATACTTTTGTATAGAGCCCCAAACATAAACTGCATATTGTCCTAACCAGCAGTTATGGTATTAAAATAAAGTTATATGTAAAAAAAACCCAACAAACCCAAACCCTTTAAATGTAACCCATAGATAAGTACTTTAGAGATAAGTCTACGTGTTGCTTTCCCCCCCTCCCCACCCCGCCCCAAGAATAGCTTGAGAACAAAAGCATAAATTCGTCACCTTTGGCCAAAGAATTCCTATTCAGGAAAGGCGTTTTGTGGGGAATTAACTCGTCTCCCGGCCACTATGCGCTTGGATCTCAAGTGCACGCCAGGTGCTCTCCTGACTGGGGGCCTCTGTCAACACATAAATACAGAGGAAAACAGGTAAGATTATAAAGTGAGTTTTAAATAATATCTTAAAGCAGAGGGGTGGGAAGATCTCTGTGGGACAGATACTTGCCTGCGCTATGTGTGTATTTTCGCTGTTATCCAGCTTGGGCAGTCTTTGCCAAGGGGGATTATTTGCATCAAATTACTTTCCCCTGGTTTACTTTAAAATTAAACTGTTTTATTCATTTTGTCTCCATTGAAATGGCATAGACCCAACTGCACCGCGGATGCCTTTATTTGCAGAGAGCACGCTTTGTTCACCCACTTTTTTCTCTGAACCATTTCGTGTTTTCTTTTTAACGTCTCGTTTTATTTTTTTTTTTTAGTTGTCTTTTGAACACATGCTCACCTGCTTCCATGGATCCAAAGCTACTAATAAAAACACCCCTAAATATATACCAGATGCAGAAGTGAATATAAGTGGAAACAGTTGAATCAGGGAAGCGGACCCAGAGCTGTCATCAGGCTCTTCACAGTCACCAGATTTTTTTTCACCTGCTCATGCAGTGCTTGCTCAAGACCCGTTGGCCGTGACTTTGTATTTCATCTCTCACCATTTCTTTTTTTTTCCTCTCCACCCCACTGGCTTTTTTTTTTTTTTTTTTTTTTCCTGAGAGTTTGTGACTATATTAGATTCATCTTTAAATCCTGCTAAACGCGCTAAACAATGTAAAGTGGTTGCCATTCAAAAGACAAATTTATGTGCTGCCAATATTTTGACTAGGGCCTCCTAGAGCTCGTCCTTGGAGACTCTCTGGAATCTTTCCAGCTTGTAGGGATCTGCTGTGGAAGGCGAGCACCGAAGGGCCAGGAGTTTGGTGGTTTTGGTTTCCTGTATAAACAAAATCCGTTTTGGGAAGAAAGGTTGGAAATGCCATTTGGCACAGGGATTTTCTGCAGAGTCTGAGGTGTGGTACTGAGACATACAAAACCTGTTGAAAATACCATCATCCTCTGCGTAAGCTTGAGAGCAAAAGCAATGGTGTTTATCTTTCTTGAACGATGTTTTTGAAAACAATTGATGCTGTTCTCTGACACATTCCCCGTGCGAGACTTGTGTCTACAGAGACTTTTCTAGATGTGTGAAGAAACTTCTGGGCAAGATGGCTCTAAACAGGATGCAGGGAAGTTGGTTACAAAAATAAGGCCTCGAGAAATCATAATTCTGTGTGCGTTCCTTTCCTTCCAGGAGTATTCTCAGATGCCATTAAATGCACCAGGCTTTGTTGTCTGATGTACTTTGTGGATACAAAAAAAGAAAGCAGATGCTATCAAAACAAGCTTACAACCCAGCAGGTGATTTGAGACAATAAAATCAGGTACATTCTTCATTGTGGTCTTTATCTCCATTTGTGAGTTATAATAATGGACTGGAAACTCGCAGTAGGACCCTCTCAGTGGCACACCAGCATGATTCTATGAAGTTAAAAAAGAACTTAAATGAAACCAAACTGATAACCAAACCTTTTAAGTTCTGCCTACCTGCCCTACAGTGCTTTCCAGTACAATGCCGGGCAGTGAAATAAGTTATTGACACAAGCATCTTCTTAGAAGCATTTTCAAGGACGTGTGATCTGACTGTCTCCATCAGCAGCACGGAGAACACATCCCCAGGTCCCTGCCAGAGAGTACGGACAGAAAAATGACTCTGGTCGTCTTCCCTTTGTCCCCTTTCTCCTCCACATGGTGGAGTCGCCATCCCTGGAGGTATTTAAAAGATGGGTAGACGCGGTGCTGAGGGACATGGGGTAGTGGTAATTTGGCAGTGTTGGGTAAATGGTTGGACTTGGTGATCTTAAAGGTCTTTTCCAACCTAAACGATTCTGTGGTTAAGTGGAAGGCAGCGCTACAGCAAATAGAGGGTTTTTTCCCAGCTGAGTTAAACAATAGGATTTCCGCAATCGATTGGTGCGTGTTCAAAGGCATTTTGTAGTTTGAGGCGTTGATTGAACTGATCTGTGTTCAATGGGACTCTTTCATTTTCTTTCCGGAACAGAGTTACAGGGTCCTCTGCTTCCTATTCCATAGACCTCTAGAAACAACACATTTTTCTTTGTCGTGCAACCGAGTGATCGCTCTGCAGAAACCGAGCGGGACAGTGGTGAAGGTCAGTTTGGGGGTGGCTTGCGAAACTGCTGCTCTTGTTATATTCTGCATTGCCTTTACCCTGCTGAATATGTGACTATAAAGATAAGAGTTCACGTAGCTCTGCCAGAGAGAGACCTGTTTTCTCTGTTTGTGCACAGACAAATTATAAGTCGAACTTTACTCTCCTTTGTTTGCAGCCTCATTAATTCTGTACGGTTCCAAAGTTTGAAATATGCCTAGAAACAACCGTGCACTAAAACATATGGATCCAGGTGCTGACCTCAGGTACGTCGCTGTAAATCTAGACAGTAACTGTTATCATTTGGATTTACGCTAGTGCTATTAAAATAAAGAAAGGGAGTGATTTATTAGTGATGAACAGAGGTTTTACGGCCATGTCAGTCTTGCACAAGTTTATAAGGATGTTTAAGTACCAATAGTCACAAGTTTAACTCTTTCTTTTATTACGTGTAAAGAAGTCTGTGGCAGGTCAGTCATTCACAGTAAGTGAACGGTATCTAAGAGGATATTAATTAAAAGTTATGTTTTTTGAGGAAATGGCTTGTTGAATTTTCTTTAAAGTCTTGGAGCTCTTGTACAGTCCTTAATTCAACTAATTTATTATATATATTTTTTAATCTTTTCGTTCGATACGCGTATGGCTATTGCGTGAGAACATCCTTGGCTCCAAGGAAGAGCATTAGCAGGGGAGCGAGCGTGTTTGTAACTTCCTTCAGGGATTCAGATGTGCAAGTGTTCAGTGCGATGCGTTTCTTTGGCCACCTGCAGAAATTATAACCAACATTCAACAACCGGGGGAGGTGGTGGGGCGCGGGGAAAACTTGTTTCGGGGTGTTGATGGTGATTCAGAATTAACGCTGCCGTTTGGTCTGTTCTTGTCTCTTCCATTCACCGCTCTCTGGGTTGTTTCAAGCTGCACTGAGAAGGAGATGGATAAATGGATTTGCATATGTAGAAAGAATAAAGAATAATATATGAAAAGAATAATCACTTTAGTCAATAAAAACCTTCCGTCTTAGGTAGACAGTTTAAATATGGATTGAGCATAAAATACTGTGATTTTATGTCTTTTAAAGAGTGTCTAACTAAATATTGTAGGATATACTTAATTACTGCATTAGTGAATGCTTTGAACACTGTAAATGTTCAGTAAGGTGCAAAAATGAGACTCTCGTGAGAAAACTGCCAGTACAATAATTTGAATTTAGAAGTCACAGAAAAGGCGGGCATTACCGCTCTTCTAAGGCCTGATGCTGCACCACTTAAATCTGCGGCAACGCTCTCCTGTGCCGTAATCACTGACTCCCTGAATAAACCGTACAATTTCTCTTTGAAAGGGCACCGCAGTCATTTCAGATCTAGGAGAATTTGAAGGCTCAAGCTATACTGATGGACCTGAGCACAACAAAATCATAACTTGTAGAAGGAATGCTTTAAAAACAAATCCTTTCAAGAAGGTCCCTGATTTCTGCATCCTGAAAAACTCTTCAGTGTCCATGAGTACAGCACTAAGGGAATTGTGAGTTGCCGCTAATATCAGCGACATGGAGAAAGTAGGAATTTTCCTGAGATGTACATATGAATAAATACGAAGTCCAGGCCCTAAAGCAGCCCAGAAATACTCTTAGCTCTCTTGACGTCTACAGCTTTTCAGAATAGATCCTACTTTTACTTACCTGGAAGTGGTTATTCTCATCTTGATGCGCATATATAAAACTTTTACGAGTTCCCGAGGCTCTGTGAGAAATTATGCAAGTACACTGTGGGGAAAAGGGGCACAAAGTCCCTGAAAGGTGGATGTTTAAATGATACAGAGAAATTGTGAACTAATATCAGATCCTTACTGAACAGAGCATGGAGCCGTGGTCTCTTCTGCCACACCGAGTTGATAGCTCTCAAATATTCAAGTGATTTCTGACGTCCAGCTCTAAGGCAATAAAAATAGATCTTCAGACTTTTATGTATGAAAACTGGGCTTATGGAATAATAACGGCCATCAGGAGGACGCTGCACGTCTGCAGAGCTGCCATTGTCAGTGCTGCCCAGATGTTTCTGCTAAAGACGTCCTGAAGTAGTTTAAAAGTAGGAAACAGAAAGACCTATCGTAACAGGTGGCATTGCTCTCCGATATTCATTCTTGGCTGATACATCTTTGGAAGACGAACAATGTAGTAAACTAGACAGAACTGCTCATTTTTTAAAGTTATTTTTTTAAGAGTAGATTTCTTCCCTGGCAAACCCACCTTGTTGTTAGCTCTGCATGAATGAATGATGAATTAAAAAAATAATAATAAAAATAGCATGAGGGTAGAGAAGCCTTCTTTGAATTGGAAGTGGTTTTGTCAAAATCTTGAAGGCTGCTCTTTGGTTTTGTTTCTGGCTTGTTTTTTAATTATTTTCTTTCTAAAAAAGGCAAAAAACAAGAAGATTTTTGAAGGACACTTAGTCTTCAGCTTGCATTCATTACATAAGATCAGCATTCCAGTTTATAGTCTGACAAAAACATTGGGAAATAAAAGTAGGAAAATTAAACTTCTCACCTACTCTTTAAATACATTTTGCAGGCAACTACAGAAGAGTGCAATCCCTGAAAAAATAATTATTATTCTCTAAAGCCCAGCAAGGTATTTGATAGACTTGAAAGAGGCTTATGGAGCACAGCAGAGCCCTTAGGGGTGTCCCTCAAATGATTCGTTATTAAGGGCCCAAATGCCTTTGCCCTGTAAATTCCAATTTGTGCAGTTATCCTGGTAACCGTGGTACCTGAGTCAGCGGGAAGTAGTACTGTGACGAGAGAGTTAAACTGCGTTCTCAAAATACTCCTTTGGGTGGTTCTAGCTCTCTACAGTCAAACTGACGTAGAGTCAACAGGTCTCAGTTGAAGCTGGCAAACGTCGTTTCTGCTTTTTGATATATCATCACTCATTTGGTATTAGGAAATTAGAAAACGATAAAGAATTGTCAATGGAGCCAGGTTTGGTGAATTTGTCCTGTCGCTCTGGTTTTCCAGGTCGCTGATTTCCTCTTAGTGCCTGGGAGCTCCAGATCAAAGCATCTAGGATACTTGGCGTTAGCACGTATAGAACAACTTTATCAATATATTCAATAAAATAAGAGGCAAGTCTACTCATATCAGCAAACGAGCGATGAGATTCTGGATTGCACTGAACAGAATGGAGTACTTCCATCTGCAGTTAAATAGGTAAAATAATCTAATATTCAAGAAAGGCAGATGGTAATATTTATAAGTAATATATGGTCATCTACAGATCAGATTATCTTTTTCCTAATAAATGCAGGTAATTTGTGTTAAATTAGTCTTTCCCCCTGTGTGACACCTATATAATGGTTTCTGCAGTATTTTGTGGAATGATACGTACTTCCTGAGACCGGGAGATCTAACAGTAAAACCAGTTATGGTATTGGAAAGATGGGAAAATAATTAATTCCATGATATGTAAGGAAGGAGGAAATTCCTGTCTTCATTTAGAAGAATCAGTTTGCAAGAGAAGTGATCGAGTGCAGCTGGCAGGGACTTCACATATAATTAGACAAGTAAAATCTATTCTTGCGGCGTTCTGCCGCGGGGTGATTTTAAGTGCAGAATTTGCAGAATTTGCCTAACAAATAACAGAGCACTAGGGTTTGGGGGTTTGTTTTGTTTTGGGTTTTTTTTGGTTTGGTTTTTTTTTTTTTTGTTAGGCATGTGAAGTAATTCCGATACTTCATGAATGGATTTAAGTTTATGCCTGTCCCTAAGGTTTGAAAGATTCCAGTCTTGTGCTTCCCATCAAATGTATTAAGAAGCACCATATGTGTTTATACTTCCAGCGGATAATGAATTCTGAAGGTCTGCAAATTTGTCCCAGTTAAATTCGAGACAGAATTTCTTTGGGTTTAACTGAATTCTGAGAACAGAATTATTATTTTTCTTCGTTTTCATTGCAACACCTTTCACAGCAGCGCTATATAGCTGTAATTTGCTTTCAGCCCAGTTGGGGAGGCACCGTTGAGGTTTGCTCTGCTCTCGGGATCTGCCAGGTGATAATTACCTCGCAGCACACTTACCATCAGCGCACTTCCAAAATATTTCCGTACATTCAACCGCACCGAAAGAATCGACCGAATGGCCCTAAAGCATGTGAAACTGGGTCATACCTCTTCACAAAGCCAGACGTCCGTTACTCCGATTAGATATCTGTCTGTTAGTATTGAGAATTAATATGAAATATTTGGCAAGGAGATTAATTCCGTACATATATTATGTATCTATGGGTTTATCTAACCCTGCAGTAATACAGACATACGTGGTTCTGCTAAAGTAATCATGTCGTATAAAGAAAATTAATTCAAAGAGTAAGTCACCAGGCACAAATAGTTAAGTGTAAATCTCCCTGTTACCAGTCGGATTTCATTGAGAACTGAGTCGGTTCCCTTCTAGATTTATTAAGATTAATGCATTTTATATTTTGGTTATTTGTCCTCGGATTTCACCTGAGAGGATCTTGGTTTTCTGAGCACTTTAATCCAGTCCTTCCTCCCATGATAGATACCTATTTTTCTAAAAGCTGGATCTGTGACAAAAATACTAGAATGATCTTTTATAATTTCCTCATGAATAGTTGGAACGGCCTTAAAATGTCCTTTATTTTGTGATAATGCAATGAGAAGGTAGCCCATACGACAACATGTATTTGTTTAATTTATTTTATAGAAACAAAATCAGCTCATGACAATGTTTTGCAAACGCCTGAGGTGTCCCAGTCCGTCCGTCGAGGCATGATGTGCTGGCTGGAGTTGTTTGACAGGCCAGTATCCGATAGATTTCATATCATGTCCAGGCAACAGCAGTGTCTAGCTCTTTACCAACGTTCCTTACATTGTGCCAAGTTCTATGTTTGAAGTGGAAATGATCTGATGAAGGTTTATTTCTGTACGCTGTTAAAGGGCGTTACACGTTGGCCAAGACAGAGGGATAGCTGGCCTGGGAAGGTGCAGAATGGATACTTGGTCTTTGACCTGCCGCAGTTAATGCGTGCACATGCATTTTTGTGTGCACCCGTTTGAAAAGATTGACTCTTTCTGTTAAGTAATTACCTTCATGTTCGTTATTGTTTCTTGAAATTTAATAAACGGGTGTTTTCGGAGCTTCTCACACTTTTACCTGGATTTATTCCATCTTCATTTGAAACTCCCCCAAACTCTATTTCCCCATCTCTTTCCTCTCTCACACCAGAAGTCCCAGGCTGTTTGGAGGGTTAACCTGGCCTGGATGTTCCCCAGAAGGTCTCTGAGAAGATAACGTCACCATCTTGAGATGCTGAAGAACATCAAACCTGTTGAATAATATTTATTTATTAAAAACAAATCTATTCCATACAACTTTCTTACCACTTTTGTTCTCGTTTCTCGCAACTGGAACTGCAGCATGTGGCGACGAGGGTTTCTGAGTTGGGCCAAGAACGTGGTGGTGGTGTCCTTGAGAAAGAACCTGAGGAGGCAGGAGAGGAGAAGAGCCGGATGTGTAGGGACTGATTCACATCCTTGGATGAGTAAAGGTTTAGAGTTGTTTCCTGTAATCCGAAATATGTAAGCAGCTTTCTACTTACTATTTTTAAAAACTTTAATGCAGTACTTCTCTGTGGAAGCAGAAGTTTTACCTTTTCACTCCGTTTTAAAGTACATCGACTTCTCCATTTCAACAGATGTGCAAAACCAGGCAGGTTTATTAGGCTGTGCAGAAGATGATCTTATATTTGCAGGGTAAAACCAGCATATTCTTGATAGAACTGCGCTTCTTGCTAATGCAACCTCCAGCTCAGCCCGGGAGCTGTGAAAGAGCTGACTGCATTGAAGTTCCCTGCCCAACTACCCACTTGCGGATGGAGAATTACCTGGGCTTTTTTGGGTTTTGTTTTTTAAATGCGTGATTGTGATAAAAAATAGCTGGGTTTTGTGATTGGAAAGTGAACCCCTCTCCAGGCACATGCTCCGATATGTCATAAGGATGATTGTAACTTTATTTTTATGTTCAACTCTGATTGCAAAAGCCGTGGCAGCTTGTGGTTCAACTTCCAGTCAGAAAAGCTGTTGTTGTTTGTCTAATTCTGAAGCCTACCACGCTGAGGTGGACAGAATTTTATTAAGTTTCAAGGTCTCTTTATCTCTGATAAGTATATTTTGTAAAATACTATGTCATGGCGGTTAATTCTTATGCTACATACTTGAATTCTCCGATTACCAACACCTAGTTTCTCTTTGCTCTTCCAGTGGTAACTGGTATTTATGGTCCGGAGTGGACATAGTGGTTGTCTCTCTCTCTCAGTAGCTCGTCATAACCAAGGACAGTCTCATCGTCTGCTGCCGTTTTCACACAAGTGAAAGGTGTTCCATCCTACTGTTGGTCTCTCACCTCCCTTTGCCCAGCAATTGCTTCTGCCCAATACATGATGGACAAAGGTTGGCTTCTTTCTGGTTTGGGGGCAAACAGTTCCCAAATGGATTTTAGGATTCAGGATTTAGAATTCAGTGGTCTTCCTGCTGGGGACAATAAAATAACGCTATCTTGAGAAAATGCTGTAAAATCTTCATCACCTCAGAACAACACGATATTTTCTTAGAGCTCTTTTGGGGATGGAGTGCGCACCAAGATACATTCGTACCCGTAGTGGCCTCTGAAAGTGTGGTAGAGAGGGATAAGGGAGAAGAATCAGGGAGATTAATGTGAAGATAGAGTAGGTCCAGGTGAAAGTGTGGAAGACTTGATGATGTTTGTTAGAGATATCGAAACAGCAGCCCATAAAAGAGGCACCAGAGCACATTTGCAAAACTTGACTTGATCCCAGCTGTAGTTTTACTGCAGTTACTGTAAAATTGTAGAGTCATAGAAATGCCCAGGTAGGAAGGAACCTTTCAGATCATTGAGTCCAACCATCAACCCAACCCTGCCCAAACCCCCACTACCCCGTGTCCCTCAGCACCACGTCTGCCTGGCTTTGAAATCCCTCCAGGGATGGCGACTCCACCGCTGCCCTGGGCAGCCTCTTCCAGTGCTTGACAGCCCTTTCCGGGAAGAAATTGTTCCCAATATCCATCCTAAACCTATAGTTCATGCTGCAAAGCTTTGTACCCTGTGTCGTGGTATTCTGCTTTTTTAACTTTTATGGGAGGTTCCTTCAACATTACCCATCTCAATGTAGGGAAACAGAAAATTAGACAAGTTCTTACCTACTAATTGTAAATGAGTGATGGTTATTTATCAGCCCTGAGTGAACAATACCTACGTTGTGGTTCTTACAGGCTCTAGGGGGGAGGAAGCAAGTTTTAACCTGTGATGAAGAGCTTCTCACACAGGTGCTTCCTTCAGGTTCACCGCGGAGCTGGTCCCAGTCTGGCCATGAGTTCTGCTCAGTGATGGTTATTTGAGGGTAGGTCATGTTGTCCAGGGGTTATTGTGGGCCTTACTGGAGCTGCTGAGCACGTAGAAGTTAAATTATAGGGCAGAAGATGCGTTTGAAAGGGGGATTCTGCAAAGCTGGCTCTGGAAAATGCGAACATTCAGCAAGTTGGTCGCTGCGGTGCATTCGGCGCGGGATGGATTTTCCTCTCTGTTACTGGTTTTAGCCAAGTTGCGCTTTAAACTGCAAGTTTTATCTTATCTTTTTTATCTTATAGAGTAGGAAAATGAGTTCAAGTGAAGCTGATACTGTCCTATTAAAAAAACGTTTACATGTGTAACAGGTAAGAGCAGGGTAGTAAAAGAAACAGGCAGTTTGCTTCTGAGGTGGTGTTTGAAGCAGCGAAGGAAGCCCAGCCAATGCGAAATGGGTACTTTCCACAAGATGGCGGCGGAGGCGCATTTTTTTAACTTTTCTGAGCTAAAACAAATTGTTCTGCAAAAACCAAACCAGTGTTGTGATAACCCAGCCATTTATAACTGTAAGTAGTTACTGAGTGTTTTATCATTACAATTAGTCAAATCCTGAGTGATACAGAACTTCGGTGGCTTCCCTTACCTCTGGGTTTTAATATGATTTATTTAAAATATATATAACTGCTTTCTTGCCCTTTGTTTTGTGGTTAGAAGCCACGCTGAGCAGCGAGGTGGCTGTTGAGATAAGGTACGGTCAGGGCCACCACAGACGGTGCGAAACCTTTGCATCTTTTCACCCAAAGGTGAAATCAGGGCTGAGGTTTCTCATCAAAACGTTGTAGAAGAGTAGAAGAAGAAGAGTTTCTATGAGGGAAAAAGAGTAGAGTAGAAGTTTCTATGAGTAAAAACATTTTTTTGGTTTGTTGTTAAGAAACAAAATGCCCCCCCTCTCCCCCCCCCCCAGTAATATTGTGTTTTAGTTGTCCTACGTTTCTTCAAGATGAGGCTGATACGTTTTTTTGGGGGTTGGGTTCCCCCCCCTCCCCCTTAGAAGTTAATTAATGGTTTTAACTAATGCCTCTGCTCAATTTAACAAGGTGCCTTCCATGACTGTTGGTACAGGCATGAATTTCCCGGCAGCGTGTTTCGTTCGGCAGAACGGATCGCTGGGAGTTGGAATTTCACGTGCGCCTACGCCTGATTTTTTTTTTGAAACTCCTTAATCCTGGAGACACGGTCCAAATCTCACAGGGAAATACTAGGAAGCCTGTACTTCATGTAACGGTGTGGCTGGGAGAACAGCAAAATCACAAACCCGTATTGTGACAAAACCGCAGCGTTTTGTAGGTGGTGGAGAGTCCCCAGCAGCTGCCCCCGGAGAACTTGGGCTGGAGCCCTGCTGGCCACCCGTCCGGGCAGAGGGGCTGCTGGGCTCTGCAGGCCGGGCATCCCAAAACGGGCTTTCACAACGCAGGGGGGGATTTATTGAATTTTGAACATGTGCCTTTTTTGATATTATAATACGTTAACGTATATATATTCTGCCAGCCCGCTTTTTTTTTTTTTTTTTCCTCTTTTGACTGTCCAGTGGGATGTCGTGGTTTAACCCCAGCCAGAAAAATTAGGAATAACCATTTTGGTTTTTATTTTTTTTTTTTTTTAAAATACAAAAAGAAATAAATTAATCTACCTACAAACTTTTTATGCAATGCTGTATTCTCCTCTTACTCTGAATCTTCAGACTTCCAAAAAACCCCACGTCTGACTAGTGGAGAAGGTATTATTTGCACCTTTGGGTGTAGAAGAGGTTTATCTGTGACGCAACCTGGGCTTCAGCTGCAACTCTGCGAGGTCCTGAAAGAGCAGGGCTGGCTGACGCCGCCCGGGAAAGGAAAGGCTTTATGGAACCACACTGAGAAGGCAAGCAAAAGCGAATATCAGGGAATTACACGAGACTATTCTTAATTTGTTTAAAGCAAAAAAAAAAAAAAAAAAAAAAAAAAAGTATTGGCATATCAACACAGATCCTGCGGTAACTTTAATTCCCCCCCCCTCCCGCATTCTGATTCTTTCTTGGGAGAAGAAATCTAAAATATTCCCTCTTGCAAGAAACTCTTTGCCATTCTCCAAGTTTCAGGTTTCCTACAGGACATTCCAAACAGGAAGGGATTTGTCCTGTGGGTGCCGGGAGGGGAGGAGCTGGGGACAAAACTCTGCTCGTTTCTGCCTTGCGTTGGCGTGTGGAGGGGGGTCTGTGGGTAACCTGTGTCTGCCTGGGCGGTTTAGATGTTGGGGCAATGAAGATCAGTATATCGGTGCCCTTGGGTTAGTATATTTTTCAATTAAATGGTACATTTTTAGGTCAAGAAATAACCTTTGCATCTTTGTTATTCTTTTAAGTGATTTACCTTTATGCGTATTCTTGTGGCCAAAGAGCAGTAGTTTTGTCCACTTGTTAGTTTGTTTGTAAGCTCGGGGCGTTTTCATTTGTGCAAAACCTGTGCAAACATTCAAAAGAAAATGAAGGACCCTGAAAGTACTTGTATTTACAATATTTGGAAGTCTTGGAAATAATTAAAGTTTAGATGCACTATGATCTTTAGGGACTTGAAAGAAATTTTCTAGCTCACTGTCTATATCATAAAATAATAAATTACCGTAACACACTGTATATTTAATGCTAATAACATGTTGATGTATCTTAAAGCAGAAAACAGAAGTTATTCTTCCAGTCGGAAGGACACTTTATGAGAATATAAAGCTGCAACTTAGACGTAGTTGCATTATCCCAGTTCTTTGGAAAACGGTAAGGGCACTTCCACTAATCATAAGCAGCCAGAGCTGTGTTTTCATGGCTTACAAAGGAGGAATATGGGCAGTATTATATTTTGGAAATATTACTGTTGGACTGATAAAATAGAATTTTGCAAACTAGACAGTTAGTTAATGCCGCATTTTGTCTGAATTGGGGTGACCAAATGTTTTCAAACAGACTTCTGTACATTTGCCTATAGTCGGAATTTCTGTGTACGCGCACCCGTGGGCCTTTCCTGGGATACCTGTTTTGCTGCGTGTTTATACAATTTCAATCCTCTACTCGTTATTAACTGCTGTCTGTGTTACAAGTTTAGAAGCAAGGCAGGATTATGCTCTTAAATAATAGAAACTGTGATTTACAGATATTCCACGCCTGTGGTTTGGTGTTTTTTATTACATTTGTTGGAATTAACTTGGTTCTGCCTAAACTAATGGTCTCATTGTAAGAGAAATAATGAAAGCACTTCAAAACAAGGACGGTGGAGAGAGGAGGTTAAACTCTCGTCAAGCGGTATCTAAGTGTGTTTTGGAACTATAAATGCTCTTCTATACACGTCAGGGGTCAATAAATGGCAGGGAAAGTTTCTGAAGTTAAACTAGATTTGCTGATTTTTCTTCCCAAAAGGAGGCAAAGGCCGTTACCCTTCAGCAATGAGCTCTTCTGGTATCTAAGAATTTCTGAGTACTGCACCCAGCGATATCTCACTCGTATCAGTATAAATAATCTAATCAGCACAATAAAAGCGTCCACTGCTGTGTGCTCCAGCTGGCTTTTGCACACAGTGCCTGAGAGTTATCAGTGGAGGTAAGTGATCTGTTTAACAGTTATTTAATTTTCTTGACTTTGATTGAAAAATGCTCCCCCCACCCATGTTCCCAAGTACCTTTGGAAAGGCAAACGTACAGCTGGAAAAGAATAAAAGTCAAGCCATGGTCAGTGTGCCTTGCCCAAATAGGGCATTAAGAGCATGTTGAATCTTTGAGGATTATTTCTGTTGATTTCAGTTTGTAGAATTATTGTTGAAGTAGAAGCGATAGAAAGTTTCATGGTTTGGTTTTTTGTTTTTTTTCAGAATGGATGGGAATCAGATGATTGCTACAGAACGCAATCTGTCAGTGTAACAGAAACTCAACTCTGCTTTAAAACCCCATTAATCCATTAGTATTTTGGTGCCCAGCAGGATTTGTTATGTTCCCTGGGTTATCGCACAGTTTCAATACGCTGCTTAAATATATATCAGCTTCTGAAGCCGATAGAGTGTTCAGGACCTTCCCCTGTTGGCTGGCAATTATTGCAGTGAAGTGTTTGGCAAGCAGTGAAGTCATGGAAACTTACTGTACGGGTTCACTCCAGTGTGTTTCGTAGAACTCGGCCCGTGTTGAGGTCTCAGCCGCTGCCCTGAGGAATTTACAATCCAAGATAACGTAGAGATAACGAACCTGCATTGAGTTTGCTTGGCTGAAAATCGCTGGCCAAGCCAAACGTGACACATCGGGTATGACAGGTATCATACACCTTGCCTTCCAGTGTTAGCGAGCCGGGGAAAATAATTCCCTGTGTGTAAATTAAGTACAGGAGGAATTAAATTGGAATCAGGATGGGAGGAATGTGGTGGAAGATGAGGTAACTTGCATTGCCCAGTGAAAGCTTTAAAAGGGGTAGATTTCTCTGTTCAAAAATGGTATGGAAGTTGGAGATAGGATTATTTTATTCTTCAGTGCAAACTGTTTTCATAGGAAAGTGGCCCAGTAAGGGTTGACCTTCAGTATTGTATATAAAAGTTGGGGTGAGAGAAATAGGGTTTAATCCTGGAAGATTTTCAGTTCATAGAATCATAGAATTGCCCAGGTTGGAAGGGACCTTTCAGATCATCGAGTCCAACCATCAACCCAACGCTGCCCAGTGTCCCTCAGCACCACGTCTGCCCAGCTTTGAAATCCCTCCAGGGATGGCGACTCCACCACTGCCCTGGGCAGCCTCTTCCAATGCTTGGCAACCCTTTCCGGGTAAATTGTTCCCAATATCCATCCTAAACCTCCCCTGGTGCAACTTGAGGCCGTTTCCTCTTGTCCCATGGCCTGTTCCTTGGGAGAAGAGACCAACTCCCCTTCGCTGAAACCTCCTTTCAGGTGGTATTATAATTATTTCTCAGGCTTTTGAAGATGTGATGAGATGAGCTGTTTGCTCTGGTTCACAAGACACCACTTGATCCCCTCATCTCGGTCCTTCCCCCAGCATTCGAGTGCGAGTCCTGCGTAGTCGTGTGCTATAATAGGCCATTGAATTTTAATCAAACTTAAAGCTGTCCTCTCTTACCTCATCTAACAGCGATAGCGATGCGTTTTATCGCTTACAAGAGAATCGCTGTCCATAAATTGAATGTCTTGTCAGTAAAACCATGGTTATCTCTGTAACACAATTGTTACACACCCATCGTCAAGGTCACCGTGATCCTCACTCAGTTTTCCTGAACAGATTTGTCTTGGCTGTGTGCAGTTAGATGGAAAAGACAAATAAAACACGAGAAATAATTTATTTCTTTAATTTTGAATTTGAAGATGGATAAGGTAGATGGATTGAATAAATCCTGATTTGCCTTATTCAGCTTCTGTGTGGTCTGGATGCTTACACCTTTTTTACATCAGTTAAGAGTCTTATTATTTAATTTTTCTGTATGAACTGTATTCACTTTTATGTGCTACGTTATTGCAAGAGTTGGCTGAGTTTACATTACATTTGCTGGTTTGTTTCATTTGGCCCTTTTCATTTTTATTCTACAGCGTTGTATATGTTCTTGTTTGTTCACGTGGCAAAAGCTTTGTCGGAAAATAAGAGAGAAAAGTGTGAAGGGGAAAGCTGTGTGCTGTAAGGAGAGAAGCAGTAATCTTCCCAGTCCCAAGACCTCGTAAAAAAGAATTTTGGATTAAAAAACCCAGAAGATTGGTGTTATCAGGAGCTTTGAAGTTGTGAACTTAAAAAGGGAAAAGGAAACAACCTAAAAACTGGTAAGTAGAAGGAGTTAAGATCAGAAGAGTTAATAAAAGTAGGTACTGGGGCAAAAAGAGGAGAAGGAAGGCTTGGAGCCTTTTCAGAAAAAATCAGCTACGGCGTATGGCAGGAGGAGGTGAGGATAAAGAGGCATAGTAGAACTGTCAGAAAGGCAGACACAGTTATGGATAAGTTATAGCAACCAAAAAGGGTTTAAAAATAATAACAGAAAAAGCCAAGGTCCTGAGACTTCATGAGCAGCACTTCTTTAGAGTATGGAAATATTCTCTCCTTTGAACAGGATTAATTATTGTGTAGGTTGTGAACTTGTGACGTAACTTACACCTTGCTATATTGTAGTTTCTTTTTGACATCCTCTCTAAGGTGAAATTTGCTGTGCAAAAAGTCTGCAGAAACGGTTCTCCCATCTGGATTAGCCTTTGGCAGACTGTACGGAACATTGAACGTAAATGATTATTGAGGGATCCAGAGCACGAGAGGGTGTGCTTATGGTCCTCCCACAGAAAAGCATGTCAGTTCCTAGAATAAAATAAAATTAAGTCTGGTTTTGACCATGAGAGGGAAGAGGGCTAATTACTAGTAATTAGGTTTATCCTCTATGATAACTGTGTTTGTAAATATTGTGTGTAATAATACAGGTGAACCATCCTGTCTGGTAATCACACTTTGTGTTAAATTCCGTAGCAAATTTTTGGCATTTCATTCACTAAAGGGAGGTATGAGAAGTAGGGAAAAGCATCTTCTTATAAAAAAAGCATCTTGATATCAAGGTGCTGGAGCAAGTGCAGAGGAGGGCAATGAAGCTGGTGAAGGGCCCAGAGAATAAATCTGATGAGGAGCGATGGAAGGAGCTGGGACTGTTTAGTTTGAGGAAGAGGAGGCTGAGGGGAGACCTCATCGCTCTCTACAACTACTTGAAAGGCCATTGTAGAGAGGCTGGTGCTGGTCTCTTCTCACAGGTAATTAGTGATAGAACAAGAAGGAATGGGTTCAAGCTGCAGCAGGGTAGGTTTAGGCTGGACATTAGGAAAAAATTCTTCCCAGAAAGAGTGGTGAGACACTGGAATAGGCTGCCCAGGGAGGTGGTGGAGTCCCCATCCCTGGATGTGTTTGAGACTCGTTTAGATGTGGTGTTAAGGGATATGGTGTAAGGGAGAGCTTTGTAGAGTGGAGTTGATGGTTGGACTCGATGATCCCAAGGGTCTTTTCCAACCTAAATGATTCTATGATTCTATGGTTCTGTGATTCTAAGTAGTGAGCAAAGAATGTTCTCGCTTAAGCTCAATGAAATTTGAGTGTTAATTTTATGGCTTCTCAAGCAGAGGTAGGTGACATCTGAGAGGGCCTGGAGCATGGACAGAGTTGGTGTCTAAATGATTCTATGATTCTTGTAATCAAGAAGTTGTTTCTTCTCTCTGTCTTATCCTTCCCAACTCCATCTCCAATAAAAATAAATGAGGTTGTTTTGGTTTAGTTTGATATTTTTTACATTCAGATCGTTTCAAATTAGAATAACACTTCCAAGGGGTCTGTGCGTTACACCTAAGCAAGCTCAGGGGTATGTTTTAATGCAGACGACGTCCCCAGCTGGGGTACTGATGGACCCGTGGATTATTCTCCTCTTCAGTGTCCTAGTGGAAAGAGGTAGTGGAAGAGGAAAAGGGAATGTCACTTAAAGGAAAAACAAAAATCCAGCCCCAAAAAACACCTCTGGAAGAGTGAGGGAGGCTGCTTTGGAGTAGGGACAGCAGATCCCATCATCGATTTGCTGTAGGGCTGGGTCGAGGTTGTGGCTGTATTACCTGTGACCTGGGTACAGACCCCCTACTGATGGGAGTCACAGAAGATATTTGCAACCTGCAGCTAAATAGTCCATTAAGCGATTGTGCTACGGCGTTGTTCCTCTTACTGGCTCTGAAAGCCACAGCAAATGGGTATTTAACTAATAGGTTTAGGGAATAACACCTTTTATCTTACATGTTTCTAGTAAGGTGGTTCTGGAGTTGTAAAGACGTGCATGTGGAGCCCCAGCAATCCTGCCGTGCTCTGGGCATTATTGTCACACGTGATACCAACATCCCTCAGTGGAGAGATGACCAGCTATGCACGCATTTACAATAGGTTCCTCGAGATTCTGGAGAGACCTGAATGATGAAAGAGGTCCCTTGGGGTCAGATTGTGTTTCCCCTTTTTTTGTCTTGAGGCAAGAGCACGGATGAGGAAGCTCCCAGTCGATGATGTCCTGCCCACAAGTGAATGATTTCCTTCTCTGTTTCCTTAGGGCTTTGCAGGGCCCTTGTACCTTCTAATTCAGTCCAAATCACTCCGGCAGCAGTGTATTGTTGAGAGCTATCAAGTGCCTCGTCCGGTTCCTAACCCTTTAACAACAATATTTCAGATTTCTGACTTTATGTTTCCATTGTCCCGTACATCCTGGGGTCGCACTGTGCTCGCTGGCAATACGCTGGTTGGGATGAATCAGATACGGGTTATGGCACCAGTAATACGGACTGGAGTATCTCACTGGAGTCCCCATCATAATAATAATACTAGCGAGTATGAGTCAGTGCAGGAGTGGTTAAGATTAACTCAGAGTTTCGGGGAGCCAAGAGGTGATTCATCCTTTGAAATAAAGAGAAGCTGCTAATAAACATTAATAGACATTTTCAGTTTTGTTTGCAGCGCTCGCTGTCGATATTGGGGAAGCAGCACCAGGAACTGAGAATATCCCACCACCAGCAGCTTTGTAGGCGGTGAGGGTGTGGGTGCACGTTGTTGCTGCTGTGGACACCAGCGCTTTCTGCTGCCAGATACAGCCACAAACTGTACCGGTTTTGCTGCTGCAGCAGCCGACTTTTTCCAGTCCTCAGTGCTCTTGTTTTACGCTTGAGGTTTGCTGGACATTTCCTTGAATTACTCTATGTTAAGCGAATTTTATCAACAACAAATACATTTGATTTATAGTATTTAAAGTGTCAAGTGACTCGGTTAACAGGAAAGCCACTCCAAAGCAGATTCACTGGACAGGAGAATGAATTTGCTCTCCACAGAGTAGACGTGTTTGCTCCTCCAACTTACGGTAGCTTTTGCCTATCTGCCAAATCATTTTAATTGGGACCTCACAAGAGCAGCCCTGAAGAAAAGGACTTGGGGGTGCTGGGGGATGAGAGGCTCCACATGAGCCGTCAGTGTGCACTAGCAGCCCAGAAAGCCAATCGTACCCTGGGCCGCATCGGGAGAAGCGTGGCCAGCAGGGCGAGGGAGGTGATTCTCTCCCTCTACTCCACTCTCGTGAGACCCCACCTGGAGCACTGCGTCCAGTTCTGGAGCCCCAACTACAAGAGAGATATGGACGTGCTGGAACGTGTCCAGAGAAGGGCCACGAGGGTGATCAGAGGGCTGGAGCACCTCTCCTGTGAGGACAGACTGAGAGAGTTGGGGTTGTTCAGTCTGGAGAAAAGAAGGCTCCCGAGGAGACCTTAGAGTGGCCTACCAGTATCTTAAGGGGGCTACAAGAAAGCTGGGGAGGGACTTTTTAGGCTGTCGGGTAATGGTAGGACTAGAGGGAATGGATTAAAACTAGAGATGGGTCGATTCAGACTGGACGTTAGGAAGAAGTTCTTCACCATGAGGGTGGTGAGACACTGGAACAGGTTGCCCAGAGAGGTGGCAGAAGTTTTTAAGGCCAGGCTGGATGGGGCTCTGAGCAACCTGATCTAGTGGGAGGTGTCCCTGCCCATGGCAGGGGGTTGGAACTAGATGATCTTTAAGGTCCCTTCCAACCCTAATGATTCTATGATTCTACTCCGCCAGCCGTGACAGTTGCTCTGATCCCCTACTGCCTTGAAACCACCTTCACAATTCAGTGCTGAATTCTACCGTTGCTCCCCGTGATTCCAGCTCGCGGACAACTCGCTCGCTTCAGGTGACAATTATTTTGCTCAGCTGCCGTACGATGTCTTGGACTTCCCTGCTGGTGTGACCACTCGTAAGAGAGTTTTTATGCTTTCGAGTCACTGCAGATGTTTGGGTTGTTTTTTCTGTCGTCACAGGAGAGAGAGAGAGAGAGAGGTCAGAGCCAGCCTGGAGAGTATAGTGATAAACTCATCGGTATCCAATGTGATACCAAGCTTGCTGCCCCCGGGGGTTTCATTCCTCCCTAGACATTGCTCAAAGCGGGAGCTGGCCTGGTGTGTCACAGACACTCACCTTTTCCTGCTGTATTTAGTGCACTGACAACTGCCACTTCTGTTGGCTGGGCAGTGCCTCGGAGCATGCTGGCCACTGCTCTTCCTCTGCCCGGCCAAAATAGTTTCATCGTGTAAACTAATAGCTCATGGTTCGTTTAGAAGCAGAGTCAGGAAAGAAAGCCCCAAGGGTCCTTTTACTGGTCATGTTTGTTCATGTCCTTGATTTTTTTTAAAATTATTTATTCATTTTTTCCAGTACCAGGTGTTTAAGTGGGCCAAGACCTACTTCACAAACATTTCCAGAAGAAAGAGTCTTAGGCACTTTTAACACCCATACATTCTTCCCACCTGGGGCACTGTAAAATTCGTGTTTTCGATACATGCTCTAAAGCTTGTGGTTTTCATTCATTTTATCGAGAAGAAAAAGTGCAGTAATTTTCGTTGTGATGCATCTTCTGCAGTATTGGCTTCTCACTGACCTTGTGCCCGGCTTTGAGGTCACCGTTCACACAAACAACCATCCAACATTTTTCTCAGCTTTCTTATGTGTCTTTTTTAACAGAATACTCCTGTGCGATGGGAAAAACGCTTTTGTATCTGTGAGGTCAGAAGTACTTTTGCAGTTTGCCGTCTCTTTCAGTGCTCAGGTATCTCAAATTCAACGCGCGCACTGTTAAATACTCACTAAATCCCTCCTCTCAAAAACTGATTGGCTTAAAAGCTTGAGAGCGCTGGGTGCTTTGTTGTCTGTATGTGTCTGCTTGCACAGGAAAAAATCATTTCAGAGAAAGACTGTATAGTACACACCTGTGGCTTTTGATAATGTTTCATTTTCCTTAAGTGGAAAAGGTTGAGTAGATGGTGGCTTCAGAGGGACTGCCTCCATCCCTCCTCTTTGAGGTTTTTCTCTTTTCGTGGCTTAAAACAACCTGGTTTATAAATTGGGCTGAGCTGACTCTGCGCATTTGACCTGTATCTTGTTCAAGTATGTTGTTTGTTCTGATTTTTGCATGTGTATGAGAGTGGGCTGGTTTTGGCTGGGAAAGAACACTGTGCTGCATGCAAAGCGTTTATTCATCTGTCCTCCTCACCTATTCAAAAGCAGATAATCCTTGGCTTCAAGTGAGTAATCTGCTTGTATGGAGAACGTTCAGATGACACTGTGTGGGTAGCTACCACGTAAGACAGCACAACGGAGTTATCTAAATGACATATGGAATTAAGATCAACGTGAATATTATTTTGTTCAAAAGAAAGGGAAAACATTACTTTTGTGATCAGTGAAGTGTTGCTATCTTTTTTACGTGCTTGTCTTGCAGATTTTGTTAAATCAATGAGGCACCCGACTAGTTATGTCCCATCTATTAGCTCCTCTGAAGAGAGAGTTGTATTATCGTAACAGCGTGTGTAATCTTAGCGAATTTCTGTCCGTCGCAGGCACTGGGAATCTTTCTGCCTTGTGAAGCTGAATTACTTTGTACAAATGCTTTGTTTTTCTTTCTCACAGTATCCATTTACTACATGCTGCTTCTACGGCATTCAGGCAGATTAACTTTCCTTTCAGTTTGGAGCACGCGCACGTTGTATTTGTCTCTTTCCCGGGTAGGCATTATATAAATCAGATACTTCCTAAAACTGAATGTTACTCAAGAAAACTATACAAGTTTTCCCAAGTTGAGACATCTTTCTTCATACCTTCTTACAAAAGTTGTGTCAACTCTATTTAATTAGCATTGACGTGATATCAACTGTGGATTGTACAGGCTGTTCAGAGGCCTTTGTGTTGCAATGCCGTGTTCCTTTTCATTGCGGGATGACTAGAGTGCTCTGCAGTACTGGCCTCCACCATAACACATTAAAACTTAACCCATTCACGTTCTGGAAAGAATGGGGTTTGCCAGGTACCACTGCACTTCTGGGCGATGGTAGAAACCTTCCTTGGTGGAAAGCTTGTGCCTTGAACAATCTAATGGGAAAAATTGTAATTGTTTTAGGATTTATGGATAAATATTTCTTAGACAATAGTTAGCAACTTCTATATATACACCAAAGTTGACATTGTTGAGCGTGGAGTGAGAAGAGAAGGGAAAGAAGAACAGAAAAGCGGTGAGAATCCGGTTGTCTTTATGCTGAAGGTATTTCAAGTTTTTAGTAAGAACTCATCGAAAGATTACAAGACAATTTACTGTTGAGCCAAGTATCCTAAAAAGTATTGAGCTCTCAAGTAGATGAGTCTATTGTGTTTTTCTTCTGCTCTAAACAGTTGATTAATTCCTTCCAATTAAATGTACGTTTCAGAGTGGGAACATTCCTGTGGCCTTGCGAAAGCCAGCCAAGCTCAAGGTGATTCATAGCAAGACTCTCCTTTGTGGGGATCCTGAATTCATCAAAAGACTTATGGAGAAAATAATGCAGATATGCAATGTCCTGAAAGATTGAACAGTTTTGTTCAACTTCTTTTTATATGGTCTTCTATTTTGGTTCATCTAATTCTGCATGCGCACTGTACATAAAATGATATTGCTACGTGACAAGAATGTAAACATTATACTTCCCCTCTTTCTGTTGTGTAATAAGTCTTCACATTGTTTTCAGTTTGCAAAATTGAAGTGGATTAGTCAGTTGCTAATTATTTATTAAACAGAATAGTTGGCAGCGTAAGTTATTTTGGAAGTTTGCATCTCTGTGCTGGCTCCCCGTGTATCTCGCACTAACTGAGAGCTATTTCCCTTTACTTTAAGAGCACTTGGCGGCCTCACTTTTTGCCGTCCCTCTTCTTTCACACAGCTGCGAGGTGGCCTTCATCTTGTTCCTGATATTATTAGTTCAGAAAAGTGGTGGAAAAAAAAAACCAAGAAAAAAGGCAAAAATCAACTTCTAGTTGCTTATGTTTTTGCATCTACAGGTACAAAGAATAAGGAATTACTTGGTATAATCCACCGAGCTAGAAGCCAATACAACAGGATGAAATCTGTAAAATAAAATTAAGAGTTGAATATGTGAAAGCTTCTTAAGAGTGAAATCTATGAAGAAAGGGACATCTGGTAAAAGCTGTGGAAATCCCAGCATGGTGGATTTTTATAGAACAAACTACAGCAAATCCTGTCTGTAAAGAGCAGCCTGTATGGAGATACACTGGATGATCAAATCCAGCAGGTCTGTCTAGTTTTTTTTTTGAATGGCGTAGAACGATGGGATGCCAAAGATAAAGAAAAAAGTTAACTTTGAAATCCTATACTGAAGTTCTAATTATCTGATGTAACGATAGCCAGCAACAAGGGGAACATAAGCTGGCATTAAGGTGAACTGCAAAACGAACACTCACTCCAAAGGTTCATCTAAATCCTTCTACTTGGTCGCTTATTGCCCACTCAATACAAGAACACATTTTCATTGTAACTTTTCATTATCTTCTTTGAAAACTATGACATTTTTCACAAGAAATTGGATTTATGTGACCTCAGATACCAAAGAATAACATTTTTGAAGCTTTTGATGGAGAAAGTTAAATGAGTTTCCAAAGGGCAGTATTATTATAAAGCTTATTTAAGCTTACTTTATGCTGAATTGCCTTGGCAGTTTGCCCACTGGGAATATTCAACCCTCACATTGGAAAAGCTCCTTTTTCAATTTTCATTTTGAATTAACATTTGAGATTACTTTGAAGAAGCCGTGACTTCTTACAGGTAAAGAGAGTATCACAGAATCTTCATGGTTGGAAAGGATCCTTAAGATCATCGAGTCCAACCAAACAACCTACAATCTCTGCCACTAGAGCATGCCCTGAAGTGCCACATCTGGACGTTCCTTAAACACCTCTAGGGATGGTGACTCAACCCCCTCCCTGGGCAGGCTGTTCCAGTGCCTGACCACTCTTTCAGTAAAGTAATTCCTCCTAATGTCTAACCTAAACCTCCCCTGCCGCAGCTTCAGACCATTTCCTCTGGTCCTGTCATTATTCCCCTGGGAGAAGAGGCCAACCCCCACCTCTCTGCACCCTCCTTTCAGGGAGTTGTAGAGGGCAATGAGGTCTCCCCTCAGCCTCCTCTTCTCCAAGCTAAACATGCCCAGCTCCCTCAGCCTCTCCTCAGATGCCCTGGTCTCCAGACCCCTCACCAGCCTGGCAGCTCTCCTCTGGACACGCTCCAGCACCTCAATGTCCCTCTTGTACAGCGGGGCCCAGAACTGAACACAGCACTCGAGGTGAGGCTTCACCAGCGCCCAGTACAGAGGCACCATCACTTCCCTGCTCCTGCTGGCCACGCTATTCCTGATACAAGCCAGGATGCTGTTGGCCTTCTTGGACACCTGGGCACACTGCTGGCTCATGTTAAGCTGGCCATCCACCAGCACCCCCAGGTCCTTTTCTGCCGGGCAGCTTTCCAGCCACTCTTCCCCAAGCCTGTAGCGTTGCTTGGGGTTGTTGTGACCGAAACGCAGGACCCGGCACTTGGCCTTATTAAACCTCCTACAGTTGGCCTTGGCCCATGGATCCAGCCTGTCCCGGTCCCTCTGCAGAGCCTTCCTACCCTCAAGCAGATCAACACTCCCACCTAGTTTGGTGTCGTCTGCAAACTTACTGAGGGTGCACTCAATCCCCTCATCCAGATCATCGATAAAGATATTAAACAAAACTGGCCCCAAAACTGAGCTCTGGAAAAAAAAAAAAAAAAAAAAAATTGTTCTTTTGATTGGTTTCACAACATGCCTTAAAAAATAAGAGGCATTTTTGGAAGGTCAGAATGACTTTTCCAAATTACGTTGCCTGATGCTGAGAAGCAGCACTAGGTTCACTAAAGGCCTGCAGAAAGTCACTGATAAGGTAGAGAATAGGAGGGAAACTACTTTGATATGGCTGGTACGTTTCTGTAGGAAGTTGTGTAATGATTTATTCTGAATTTTAATGATGACCAAACATGTTGCATAATTTGAATCTCATTGCTATATCTTGAGGGTAGGTATCTTGAGAGTAGAAACCTTGTACAAATTGTCTCTGCTGCCATTGGCAATCCTGCACTGGGAGTGCGTGTCTCGGCTGGGAAAAAGAACCTTTCTGTCTTCTGTCGTTAGGCAACAGAATTGGGCAAGAGATGGGATCTTGTGCTGGGGTGGAGAAACGAGATGTTTTCTTGGAAATACATCAGACGGTCAAGAATTTATATATACCCTCAAAGGCAAAGGACTAAACTAAAGAACAGCCTGCTGCTTTGTAGAGGTAGCAAGATTATTCATACTTTTCCCAGTCATTTTGGGGATGGATATCTTCTAGGCATGAATCAATTCCAGATGGTGGGAGCAGCTTCCCATGTTGATAGGGATATCTCATTTCTGCCGTCTGGCCACGACGGTGGCTGCTATCAGAGAGGGGATATGGAAGGCTGACAATTCCTGTGTACTCTCCAATACGTTCACTGTTTACATAAAGCAGAGGGAAATACTTTCACTCTATGTTGCTTTCACTTTTAGTGGAGAAAGCAGCTCCAAAAAGATGAAATGAAAAGCCTGTGTGCCAGAGCAGAACTTCATAACGCATGCAGGAGAAGCTGATGCCTTTCAAACGTGTAACTTTTTAATTAAACTTTCTTTCCTTGCCCTGCAGGCAGAAGGAACAGAAAAGGCTATGCTGTCCCACTTTGGGGGCTTTCATAACCATTTTGATCCCTGTTTTTCTGTTAAAAAAACCCAAACACTGTAACCAGCTACTGAACGTTCCCACTTAGGTCGTCTGCCGACCTGCCCTCTTTGCGGTGACTGAAATCGATAGATTTTCCTCGTTTATTGGATTTGTTTCTAACAGTATAAATTAATTCTCCTGCATCGCAATCCATTTTTCTTTAATGTGGAAGTGTTTTAGGAAAAAGAACGAGATTAGAGTAATTGCTATACAAAGTGTTCCCAAAAAGCCCAGCAAACAAAAGGAGCCAAGATTGTGACGAACGTAGCTCGGGGCTATTGTGACTTGTGGCCATAAATGCAGGAAGTTATTTTCCTCCTGGATCCTTTTTAAATATAAGAGCAAAATAAAAGTCTGGTGACTGTAGTACAGTGCGTGGGAGATACTGGAAAGTCATCTAAAGGTCTGGGCCAGAGGGTGGAGGTATCCCCAGATTTTGGCACAACAAGAGCTTTTGAAAGGATGGGTGATTTTTGATTGCATGTATATGAATTCATAACTCTTAATTCTTTTAGGACCTTACCGCTAATGCGCCGGCACCTGAGACGGAATTACATAATTTATCAGCATTTCCTTTCTTAACAGTCAAATAATGTGGTAGGATGTCCCTGTTCTTGTGCTCTGAACAGTATGTTCGCAGAATTGCGTAGAAAAGCTCTTTGTTTCTGTTTCCATTATGTCAGCTACAAGAAGTACATGCGGAAGCTTTAGGCATTTTAATAATTAACTGGAGAAATGTCTAGATTGATTAAAAACCCCAGATAAACACCATGTATATCACGGAATTTTCAGAGTTGGAAGGGACCTCTAGAGATCATCCAGTCCAACTCCCCTGCTGAAGCAGGATTGCCCAGAGCACGTCGCTCAGGGCTGCATCCAGGCGGGTCTTGAAAGTCTCCGGAGAAGGGACTCCACAACCTCCCTGGGCAGCCTGTTCCAGGGCTCTGTCACCCTCACCGTAAAGAAGTTTTTCCTTGAAACAAATTAACCGTGCTGAGATAATAAATCAAAACAATTTAATCTCCTGAACTTTACCTTCTTTAGTACGGATCAAATAGCGTATATGTTTATCTCTACATGTGCAGTATTTATTTCTCTCTATATGTGTTATTTTCTATGATCAATAGGTAATTTACAGCTTTTATTTGCAATTCAACCAGCAGAACTTTCACTGCTTTCTCAGGACACTTCATTAAGATTTGTATGTGTACATTATACGCATACCCTTTAACGCCTCTACAAATGTATTCTTTGTAAGGACTTTTTTGGTGCTAAGGTTTAGCTCAGTATCTCGCTATTGGGTTTTTGACTCAACCACATGTTTTTCGTGTTGCGTTTCACAGTTAATTCTTGAAAATTTGGACTGGTACCATGTTCAGTGAAAAAAATATAGTTTATTGCTTATCTGGCCAACTCGTTTTCCAGTTGTGTATTTCCTGTGGTTCACTGATTTTTCCTGAATGTTTTGAAAAATGAAATTTTACCTGCAAATATTCTTCCTTTACTACTAACTCTGCATTCGTCTTTGCTTTGTACTGAACCCTGAGGGCAAACCCAGTTGCTTTCACTTTAGATTCAGACAAGCACCTTCCAGAACAAACAGAAATGAAGGCTTAGTGAGATAAGCAGAGTATGCACGTTACAGGAACTCTTCCTTTAAAATTCAGTCTGCAAATCTAAGTTCTTAGAATATGAAATTCAGCACTTGGAGCGACATAGTCTTCTGTGGGGTAGCTGGGAATGGGGTTGGGGTTGGTGGAAATCTTTCAGGCTGTTTAATTTCTTAGTGTTCCCCAGAAAAAGCGTTCTTTTTCTTTCCTCTGCTAATTAAATACTTGCTAGATGCAAAGGGCGGCACTGGTTTGGATAAAAAGGACAAATGGTTAAAGAACTACCCAGAAGTTCTTTTCAATGCCTGTGAGGTGTCAAGCACCTGGATGAATTTTGCCACGCAAAAATCTGTCTCCGTTACAGAAAATTGTGAAAGCAGGTAGACTTCTTGAAGGTAGGATCAGGCCTTTAATGTCTTCCTGTTTCACGCCCTCCCTTGTAGATTGTAGTCGTTCTTTACTGCACGATCACGCATTCAAAATGAAGAATATCCTTTATTAATGTGAGAATGGGAACTCTAGTGAAACATAAGATAACAGCGCAGAATGTGATTGCAAGACTGGGCTTTCTATAATTTATTTAATTTTGCTTAATTTTCTCTCTGTCTCAATTCCCAGCAGGATTATAGTCACTGCAGAGAAAAACCGTGAAGTAATCAGCATTCCAAAAATCATACAGCGGACTCTGGAGGCAAGCATGCAAGCAGATTAAGTATTGCGTATTTCATTTCATTAGTGGTTAGAAATTATGTTGGTCAGAATATAAACAAAAGCTGACGGTTGACAATTTTTTTCTCAAGGGAAGAAAATGTTTTATTTTAAGTTGAAGCATTTAAATTAAAAAAAACCCAACAACTTAGATTTGTTGAAAGGAAATGTTTAAACTTATATTCGTAAAGTTTCATTTCAGTATTTTTTTCATAATTTATAAATGTTTTTCCAAAGAAAAAAGGTGACAAAATTCATGCACGTTTTCCAAGCATTTAGTATACTGGCATTTTAGCCCTCTCAAGTTCTCTGGGGAAAATGTAATTCCGGTCTCGATGTTAAAGGACATGATGTAGTTTACAACGCAGCTTTAAGTCAAGATTGACTATTGCTAGCTATAACAACGTCAATTTAAAGTTAAGTTATTCAAGGTCTTGTGGAAGACCTTGAATCCTTGAAACCTTCTAGTGGTAGACATTGTAGGTTGTTTGGTTGGACTCGATGATCTTAAGGGTCCTTTCCAACCATGAAGATTCTGTGATTCTGTGAAGCAGTGAGGAGTCTTCTGAAAACTAGCCCATGGTGCTACCTTTTGGGTAACTTGCCTCAGGACTGGAAAATCATCACTGCAAGTTTCACCACAATTCTCATGAAAAGGTTTGGTTTTTTCCTCCAGGCTGCCTTTGGTAGAAGAAGCTCACCTGCGTTACCCAGATTCAGCAAAAGTCTTATTTCTGAGAGAGGTTCTCGGTAAGCGTTTTGGGAAAGATTTTGGGTTTTGCTGTGGTATTACTCATGTAAATGTTTAGGGGGCAGGTCAAACCAAGAGCTGAGTAAGAGAGATGAAAACAGAAAGCATTGTGTAAGCTTTTTGTGTTATTTGGAATTTCAGTTTTATTTATTACGACCTTCATTATTCACTCTTAGTTTTCCAGTTCGATTTTTAAATCCCTTTGCCAATCCCAGCCAGAATCGGCTGGGTACTCTTAACTTTTGAAAATTCCTCTTCTTCAGCGTGGGCAGTTTCAGAAAGAGTTTTAGGATCAAGGCCAGGGGTTTGGAAGACCCAAGGAGGGAGTAAGAGGCTCTGATAAGCTCCTGGATGAACAAGGCACTTGAGTGTGGTCTGGCAAAGAAGAGGAGGAGAAGGAATGAGGTTCAGAATTACCTGCCTGCAAAAACACAAACCATTTTTTGGGTTCTTTTCCTATCTTTTGCTGAGAAGAGCTTGCTGGGAGAAGACAAAGAAAGGGCACTTTGCCTATCAACCAGTTTGTAATTCATCAGTTTTCCCTGATTCCCGCCCCTCCAACACACTCTAAGAAGCCCATGTCTACAAACCTTCTTGTAGCAGGAAGTTAGATCTTATAATGAATGTCATTTTTCTGCAGCAAATGTTTTTTACTTAAATTAGGGCTACTGAATTTCCACTGTACTGAGTATAAATTTCACATGGAAATGTCTCATGAAGTAGAAATTTCACAAGGCATTTTACTTGCAATTCTTTTCTCCTTCTTCTTTTGACATTTGGTTCGTAGGCCTTTCCTGTTCTTTAACATTGGCTGGTGCAAGGTTTCTAGCAAGAGAGAGGACATTCATATTTATTAACAGTTTCGCAGCATACCAGCAATCACAAGTTGTTTGGGAACCAAGGACACATGGCAGCACACAGCTAGACGACAGAGAAAACCCATGAAGCCAAAAGAGAGAAAATTATAAATGCACAGTTTAATTCCCAAAAAATTTCAGCAGCTCTATGTTGGCAAGTGCCCTCTGTGGTTTAGAAATTAAATATTATTAAAAGTTAATCCGGGAGGCTTTCCTCCTCAGGCCAAGTGTAAGACAGAAAAGCAGAAGGTGCAAGCCTGGTCATGTACTCATGAACCTCTCTCTTCCCACATGGCCATGATGTGAGCTTGCTAGTCATCCCCCTGCCTCCATCATCCCCTGCCAGTGCTCGTGAGTGGTGTGAACTGGGTCAACCTTCTGAGAGTTGAGTCACTCACGTATTGTGAGGTACAAAGGCTGTGGAGGAGCTCTTGGATTCCTTGTGCCGCTTTATCAGCATCTGGCTGGTTTACAGGAGCAGCTCGTTGAGAAAGCCTGTGACCAAATGGGTATAGCGTGGGCACAGACAGATTCCGCTTCCTTTTCCCTCCTGACCTGTCATCCGAAGTTTCAGCCCTGTCTGTGAGTCCCCACCTTGAGTCTAGTGTTCAGCTTTGGAGTCCCCAGCACAGGAAGGACACGGAGCGGTTGGAGCGGGGCCAGAGGAGGCCCCGGAGATGCCGGGAGGGCTGGAGCCCCTCTGCTGTGAGGACAGGCTGAGAGAGCCGGGGGGGTTCAGCCTGGAGAAGAGAAGGCTCCGGGGAGACCTTCCAGCCCCTTCCAGTCCCTAAAGGGGCTCCAGGAAAGCTGGGGAGGGACTCTGGAGCAGGGAGGGGAGCCGTGGGACGAGGGGGAAGGGTTTTCCACTGACAGAGGGGAGACTGAGATGAGATGTGAGGCAGAAATTCTTTGCTGTGAGGGCAGTGAGCCCCTGGCCCAGGGTGCCCAGAGAAGCTGTGGCTGCCCCATCCCTGGAGGGGTTCAAGGCCAGGCTGGACGGGGCTTGGAGCAACCTGGGCTGGTGGGAGGTGTCCCTGCCCAGGGCAGGGGGTGGCACTGGGGGGGCTTTAAGGTCCCTTCCCACCCAAACCAGTCTATGGTTCTATGATTTAACCATGACCTCCAAAGCTGTAGCTTTTCAATAAACTTAGTTGCGTTACTCTTGTTTTACCCAAGGAAACAGGAGGTAGCGCACGTTTGTTCCAGTTTTTCTTTTGAAGCCTGTGTAGAAAAAGTGATTATGCGTAAGCTGGAAAAAAAAAACCACCCAAACCAACAAATGCACACATGGAGCTATCTAAATAATGTTTCTTTTTTCAAAAACTTATGAATTTGAGGGTCGGTGGTACAGGTCACAGGCTTGTTAATACAGATTGCCACATATGATAGCAGAAACATTGTAATTCAGCCTTTTTCTGGAGCTTTTCCCATAATAGCGCAATGTGACCTTCAAAAACCTGCCTGGCCACTTTAAGTGTTTACAAGAGCGTAAGGAAGGTACGGTGTGCTCTGTTATGTACCTGGTTTTAAGTATTAATAGAAAGAAATGATCTTTCAACTCTTTCCCCAATCAGTTTCTTCCCTTCTAAAATACACTGTACGTTGAAGCCTAATCTGTTTGCGATAGTGTGATGGATGAGTGACAACTAGTGTTCAGGAGAAAATAGAAATCATATTTGAATATCAGTTACTAGCTAAAAAAATTAGAATTGCTACCCCTACGCAATGGGGTCGTCGCAGCACGCACTTACGCAGGGTCAAAGGGAGTTTCAGTTCCAAACAGGTCATGGATTCTTGAGAATAAATGATATGAGTTTGGTCCAGTAACACTGGAAATACAATGTATGGTGTTACAGCATCAAAAGTCTTGGAAATAGAGCTTTTGCCCTGAGCTCCCTACCTGCCATGGAAAATAACCTAAGTGCATCTAGTACCGCCAGTCTCGAACAGACTGAGGAAGTTCAGGGTTGTGTTTATCACTGACAATAAAATTTTTGTATAGAGCATTTTTTTTATCTTTTGGATAAAATGAAACGTCTGCTTTTCCCCTTAATGCTAGAAAATACTAAAAGCCTTTTGAACATGATGGTAGCGCAGCCAGCAGTGTCTTCTGAGAAATGAGATGACAGGAAATTAGCGGTGTGAGAATATCTTACTAATTGAGAATTTGATTTTTGTATGTGAGGAAGCTGCCTTACTACAGTAATCTCATTTATTTGGCCTTCCATCTTGAAAGTTGTCTGCTTTTGCAAAGCGAGAAAGTGCTGTATCTCAGTAAATGCTGCAGCAGGGACCCGTGAGTGCAAGTTCCCTCCTTGGCCCTTCAACCCCTTTTGCCGGGTTGCTCTCTGAGCTCGCAGCCGTGTTTTCACCACGATTTACAAGCTGCAGAAGTAGGACCAGCCAAGGATGCACTTGTTCCATCCTCCAGATCGGTGGATCAGTTCCTGCTGCTGCGTGAGCCAAGGAAGGGAGAGGAAGGCAGGTGTGGTAAAGTCCACGGACCTCCTCCTGGGCTGAGCTGATGTTGGAGGTATCTACTCCACTCCAGTCTGTCAAGTCTGGTGTTTCCTTAATGTAGCAGCCTAGGAAGCCCTTTAGATATCTCCCCTTCACATCAATTCCAGGCCAGCTTAGGAAAAAAAACGTCGGTCTGAATTAGATGTGTTCTTTCTGTCCTGCAGGGGTAACTCAGAAACAATGACGACACTGTGCGTGGTGTCCTCATGCTGCTACCAGCACTCGTTTGGGTGTTCTTCTACCGTAAATAGAAGTTTACCTTCCTTCATCAGGACGTGCACACGGAAGCAAGACCTCTACTGTTTCAGGCAGCGGCCCAACCTCACAACTGGTTTCAGGTTTTTGTGTTGTTTTGTGTTGTTTTTTTTTTGTTTGTCTCTGTTTTTTTTTGTCCCCTGTTACACTACAGTTAGCACCGTTGTTATCGGTTACTTGGTAGGAGATAAAATCCCACAGCTCATTCTTCTGTGTCTAATTTCCAAACCTCTGGATCTGGCATGGGAAGTGGAACTTTGCAGCCACGCTCAGTGATTGTGAGAGAAAGCAAGAACTTTGCATCCAAAGGGCGTTTTGCCCTTCACTTCCTTCTAACCCAAAGCCTAGAGTTTACTTTCTTTTAGGAAGGAAATTCCTAGCCCTCCACTGTACGGTGGATATTTATCTATGCTGTTGCTTGCTGCCATCTGTCATGAGCAGTTCGTCAACAGAGGAGAGCTCAGGCTGGTGGTGGGATGCTCTGGTGGTCAGTCTGCAAGTGAGTAGTTGCAGGAGCACCATAGTATGGACCATGTAGAGGGGAGTAAAGTAATGTGCAGAACCATAGACCAGGCCAGGTTGGAAGGCATCTTGAAAGATCACCTGGTCCAACCTTTCATGGGACAGGGAGCTTAGATGAGATTATCTATCTAGATGATCTAGAACATCATAGAGTCCTCTGTTGAAGAGGAGATGCCTCTAACAAGGGTTTCCTGCGGCTTGGGTGGATTCTTGTCTGTCTCCTTGTGCTTTATTCTCTTCACTGGAGCTGGTTCATGTTCTTCCCCCATAGGAGTTTTGACACTTTGTCTCTCAGGCTCTGAACTGATCTCCAGCCAGTGGATGACAAATTTCTCTTCAAGTTCTTCTACGTTTAGTCATTTGGTGACTGCGTTTTACCAGAATTCAAGTGAAACTAACCCAATAGCAGTCTGATCCTAAACATGGGGGGAGATGCTCCGATTCTGTGTCTGCTAATGTGACCTCAGGCTCTACAGGTTCCCTTCCTTAATGACTACCTTCACCTTCTCATCCTTGACCATCAGACACCCTACCTCAAAGTTCAAAAACATGAAGTTGTAGGTGTGGAAAGGTCAAATATGAAAAATAATAATGTAATTTCATTTCAGCCCGCCACTGACAGAGCATGAAATGAAAAACAATGCCTTGTTAGGTGAGGAAGAACTGATTGCATGTAGAGAGGCCCCCGTCCTCAACTAGCACATGTTCTGCCTGACTCTAACCCACATCATTTAAAACAGGAAACCCAGAAAAATCTGTTTCCTCCAGATCACGTTGATGTAATGCTATACAAGGTAATTAATATTCTGGATTTCAACCTGGGCCACTGAAATCCTCAAAGGCAAAATGAGACAAGAAAGCAAACAAAACATTTCCTTTCTTTTCCAGAGAAAGATAAATAGGAACAGCTAAGCAAGCTCTGACAAGCTTTAAAATCTGATATGAAATTGGATTGTACCATAGCACCTAAAGAGGATGCTGGAGTCATCAAATTGATAAGAATTGGTTGTTCCAACTAACTCTTATCTGTTCTGTTCTGTTAAATCTATCTGTCTGTTCTGTTAAATCAAACTTCTGTTTTAGGAGGAAAAACATAACAGACTAGAAACTCTTTTAATCCAGAACTGAAATGCTGTCTGTGTGACTAAAAGGTGATGGTTTAAAAAGCCTAACTGTTTGCTGGACATTAGCGGAAGCACAGCAAATCATCTCCCGAAACATTTATTGGTTTGTTGTTGTTGTTCTTGAGCTGTTTACTTGGGAAACAACTCCTGGAGGTAGGAAATCTGCAGCACAATAGTGGAACAGATCTCTGAATGGCGGAGACCGATGATTTCAGGGTTGCATTCAACTTCAGCTTTTTTAAAAAGCAGACAAATGTACTTGATGTTTACGGCCCTTTCCCCTGTCCTTGCCCAAATTCGGTTAAATAGGTGGAAAGAGAGCGTGAGACAGATGCCGGGCTTCCTCCCTCCCTGTGGAGGCGGCTCTTGGTCTGCAGCAGGCTGAAGTCGATGGTACGTGTGATAAATTGACTGAGTTTACTTTTGGTGTATCTGCCAGGTTGTGCTGTCAGAGAGGACGCGGTGTCCTGGTGCAATTTACAGTTGTTCTTTTAATGAAAAACGCGGTGCCTGGCAAGAGGTTTGCTCTTTACCAGCTTCAAGTTTTCCTCCTTTCCTTGGCCACCAGGTAAGAGGGTGGTGCGGGATGTAAAAACATACGCTGGTCTCCGCTGGGTTTGATGAGTACAGTTTTAAAACTAATTTCATACAAATTTATCACTCCATTTAATTTTTTTTTTTGATACGTGAGTGGAGTTATGCATCCAACACCACGCATGCGGAGGCCTCAGATGCTGCCAAAGAATACAAGTTATACAAGCGGGCATGTCGCAGGCTGACTCCGTGACTCAGGGCTTGGCAGCTGCCCCATAAACAAAGCTACTGAATTGGGTCGGATCTGTCTGATCACAGGACGTGCTGCGCAGCTCACGTTCAAAGATCGGCTTTAAAGAATTACTAGAGAGTGAAAATTTGATCAAAACGCGTGAATTACTAATTGAGTTGAAAAACTAGAGGAGGCTTTAGGAATCCAGTTATAACGGTTGCGTTTCAGCCTCTGAGTTTTAATCAGACATGAATACGTGCTAAATCTAAAGCAAAGATTTACATTCTCTTTCTGTACGGCTGTAATTTACGTTTCTGCTTTAGGACTCTGACTCCCGTGCCAAACACCACTGTCAGCGATGCTGATGGCCTACAAAACCCGATTTCAAATGTCGGACAAATATTGAGGATCCAGTAGCGCAGGTTGCTTTGTGGGTGATTAAGGGCCTGTTCATACGTTCTGAGTGTTTTAAAATATACAAAAAATAACAGCGTGCCAGGGGGGAAAAAAAAGTAAAATAAATAATTAGAAAGCAATAGCTATGATTCTGCAGGTCAGATCTTTCCTTACAGTTACATTATAGAGGTAGTCAGGTTCCAAGAGATGCTGCTTATTAACTGCTATTTGCCAGTTTCTAAAAGTATAAAATTTATTTATACTCCAAAGTTTGATAGCAATGAGCGTTAAGTGTTTGTTAATATTTGTTGAGGATACCTTTGCTAGCATAAAACTGCCTCCTTGATTGATAGCAAGCCCCCTGAACCAAATCCCTATAAATATTAAAAAATTTAGCATGATTCCTATACCAAAATGCTGGACTCTCTATAGGCAGATGTGGGCTGATCTGCACCTGTGACTGTAAAGTCTCGTGATGGCTCTTCCTTTCTCTTTTCATTTCTTCTAGAATGTCGTTTGTTGACTTTCCGGAACTGGGGACTCTGTCACCACTCCCTGGAGAGGAGGGAAAGAGTATTTGTGGTCAGTTTGGTTGGACATTGGCATTTCATTTGGGAATTGCATGTGAGATCTCAGTTTATGCATATTTTCAACTCCCATTAGTGAATCTTGACAGTTTGTCACACGCTCTGGAGCAGCGTTTACCGTTAGTTAGTGCCCAAGTCCATGTGAGTTAACACTTTCGTCTGCATTTCTTCTGGAGTTGGGCAGCTCAGAACCTGTGACCCAACACATTTGGAGATGAACTTTAGTTTTCTGGGACAGGCCAAAACCGACTTTTTAACTGAATGTTTCTTTGAATATCCAGAAATTAAGGGAAGCTGGAGGCAGAGAGATAACTAAGACAGCTAATGCAACCCACTTTTCTCCGGGAGGCAGAGAGCAATGTCACGCAGGAGGCTTTGGAGTGAGGCAGAAGATTCCAGCTGGTGCCTTTGGGGGATTCTTGCACAGTTCTCGCCTTCCCTGACTACAAGAGCTGCCCCAAATCCTTATTCCTCACAGGACAGCTTGGCAAAGAGGGAAAGCCCGGCGCCTACAGGACCTGTATGCGGTTAATGCCTCAGTGCTATACGTTGTCTCAAAACCTTGCCTATAGCACTGAGCTGGACTCGGATTTGGGCGACCACCACACCGGTTTGGCTCACTGACGTGGATGGGATCTACGCGTTTCCCTGAAGGTAAGTGTGCGTTTTCAACTATTGCTTTACATACAGATGCTCCTGCAAAATGACTAATGCTTCCGTGCTGAAGTTCCATTTAATTTGAGAACAAAAATATTTTGGTGTAAATCATAGAATCATGGAATGGTTTTGGTTGGAAAGGACCTTGAAGATCACCTAGTTCCAACTGCCTGTCCTGGGCAGGGACACCTCCCACCAAGGTAAATGCAGCACCAGGGCTTGAAAGGTATAGAAACTGAACATATATAGTTCATTTAAACAGCTAGGATTACTTTTCAAGGTATCACTAATTGAAAATGCCATTAGCAAATTTTAATATGCTTTCAGTCCCTGTGTCTGTGGAACAGACCCCACGGATCTTTGTTGGCACCCTGGAGTATTTTAATTTATGCACCCAATGTGTCTTCATGGTCAAACATTCTGAGAAGCTCTCTTTGGAAAAGAAGTTTGAATTTCATTCCAGCGTGTAGCGTGATTACGGAACCATTCTTCTTCCTTAGGCTGTATAAATATTTTTTTTTCCAACTGTTTATGGTGTGATGACAACTTGAGGGAAAATTAGTGGCCAAAAGCCACCTTACTGTTCATACCAATATGTATACAGACCCTTCGATGTTCGTAAAATGAATCTTATTCTTTTAGCCACAGAGTTTGCACCACGTACGTGCCATAGACAAACATCGAGACTGGAAGAAACACCTCCTTATCTTCAGTGCAGCTCAGTAGGACAAACTTTGTAATTTATGGAAACGTTTTGTTCTCTGTTTGTTTTTTTCTTTGAATGGTTGACATATTAGACAGAATGAGGAATGACAAGGAATA
This sequence comes from Larus michahellis, assembly GCF_964199755.1. Lineage (NCBI taxonomy): Eukaryota > Metazoa > Chordata > Aves > Charadriiformes > Laridae > Larus > Larus michahellis. The sequence goes on along the minus strand of NC_133900.1, from coordinate 85,507,845 downwards.
ATGAGGCTACTCAGATGATATATTTGATGACTTTTCAAGGAGCACAGTCCCGGAGATGGGCCTCCTGAACACATTTTTTTTGTTTTGTTTTGGCCACGCTGTAACACAATATTTTTATTTATTTATTTTTTAAGGCAGAACTCACTGTTGCACTCAGTGGACAGTCCTGTTCATTAAATGCAATGGCAATGTTTGCTTTCTTCTGCTTTTTTTTTGCTTGCCATTATTCTTTGGATGGGTAGCTTTCAAAGGGAAGTTGTTTCTTTGGAGGGGTTTGGGGTTTTTGGTTTGTTTCCCTCCCCTTCTACAAGTGAAAAATTATGCTCGCAGCTCAGACACCAGGAGGAGGAAAAAACATATGAAAAAAAGTAAATTCCTCCTGCCACAAAGACTTTGTCATGAAGTATTTGGGAAATGTCCAGCGCATAGAATCGCAAGTATTTCAGTGACTGTGAAGTTGATACATCTATGATAACATATAAAATAGTATATATTATCACAGGTTAGGCAATAGATTTGCCTCAGCAGGTGGAATTTGAGACATACATAATATGTTAAAGATAATACATCGTTTAATGTGTGAGTGTTTAAATGAAAGAGCAAATCTAATTTTGATATGAGCAAATCTAATCTTGGTATCATTCAGGAACTGAGAAGAAAAATGAAATTGCAAATTGGACTTAGAGTAGGTAAAACCTGCTCAATGAAACGTTGTTTATATAGATTTAAGCATATTCCATGAGCTTCACGGAACATATTTGGCAGATGAACATCACTGAAAAATAATGCTTTATGACTTTTAGAAGAGTCACTAGCTTCAGGTACATGCGTAAATTGTGTATAGTTTAGAATACAATAATAAGAATAAATAATAGAACAGATATTTTATCTATATATCTAGAATAAATAATAGTCTAGAACAAAAGAATTTCTATTGTATGTGTATTCTGTGAATGTGTAAATATATAGATACATAGATGTGATGTGTGTGTGTGTGTGTATATAGATATATAAAATAGTCACGTACCGAGGGTGTAAAAGTGAAAGTGTCGTAGTCCTTGTATGAAGTCAATACTGTTCTTCCTCGAGGGAAATGTGAGTGTAAGACGAAGTGCTGGCGTAGCATTGGGAGGCACGAATAACTAGGTTTAGCTGCATTTTCTCGAGCCTTGCGTTAATATATACCAAGGCAAGAAACTCCCTTAAATCAAATCAGCAGCAGTGGCTTTGATAAGTGTCAGCTAATTCGTAAGCCTTGCTGAGGGCTGTGTATCCAAACAGCCTTTCAAATGCAGAGGAGAAGGAAAAAAAAAAAAAAAGCTCCCTAAAGGAACACTCGATCTGTTTGAAGTGAGTTTGCCAGAAGGACTTTGTCCAAGGAAGATGATTCACTTTGTAGCAGCTGCTCCAGAATCGGTGGCGGAGATGTGAGTGTTTTCTACCCATCTGTGGGTCTTTGGGAACGTTGGTGTGTACGGGAGGTTGACTGCTTGTAGTGGTAATTGCAGCAACGCGTCCTCAAGGTCAAACGCCGTACAAGATTCTGAAGCGTTAGTCATTTATGTAAATAGGAATGGCTTAGATGAGCTAAACTCCAACTATTTTTCTGAAGAGTTTTATGTTCCTCCGTTCCAAAAATATCTTTATTTCCTCTTCTCTTCTGTGGGTTTTGCTTGCAGCTGTGGGAAAGTGCACTCAAAGTTGTCTTTGGGCTTTTTTTTTTTTCCGAAAGCAGGCAGAAGTGTGCTCGCTCTCCTCTCCTATAGTGAAGAGTTCAAAGCTGTGTAACTTAGAGCCTTATTTCCTACACTTCTTTATTTCTTCCTGATCTTCAAGATTGCATCTGCTGAGGAAATCTCGCATTGCAAAGAGAAAAATGCTGCTGAGATACCTTGAGCCGCTTCTGTGGAGCTGGAGCATCATGTGAGCTAATAAACTGGCCTCACAGTTTGTCTGAAATCAGTGAAATGAGCGATAACTCCAAGTCAATTTGTTCTTGGTGGCTGCTGGAGAGGCACAGTGGGTTTTTGGTGTAGCTGGTGTGTAAGTCACTGCTGAAATGCTTGGGTTTAAGGTAGTCCAGGGGAAAGATGCAGAGAAGAAGGTGGTGAGGTCAGGGCAATAGGTAAGGGAATTAAATGGATCTTTTGCATTCTTCTTGGGTGTCACTACAATGAATTTCCGCTTGATGAGGCTAAATCTGGAGCCTTAAACCATCCAGAAATCCTGGAGAAGATGGTCAGACCTGTCACCAGGTGATCATAGAATCATAGGATAGTCTAGGTTGGCAGGGACCTTTCAGATCATCAAGTCCAACCATGAACCCAACACTGCCCAAACCCCCACTACCCCGTGTCCCTCAGCACCACGTCTGCCCGGCTTTGAAATCCCTCCAGGGATGGCGACTCCACCACTGCCCTGGGCAGCCTCTTCCAATGCTTGACAGCCCTTTCCAAGAAGAAATCTTTCCCAATATCCATCCTAATCCTCCCCTGGTGCAATTGAGGCTGCTTCCCCTTGTCCCATGGCCTGTTCCTTGGGAGAAGAGCCCGACCCCCCTGGCTACCCCCTCCTTTCAGGGAGCTGTAGAGAGTGATAAGGGTGCTTGTCCTGTCCTGGCCTCTCTGCAGGGGGGCTGGAAACCCTCCTCTGAAAGTAAAAGCTGAAAAAGTGCAATTCTGTAGCAAAAACTTAATTCTGCCCCTGCAGCGGTAATCACCTCTGTAAGGTTTGCCCAGCAGATGCCAGCAGTGAATTAGCCCAGAGTTTGGGGGAGAATAAGAGGAGCTGAATATGTGACTGTTGCAAATGCTTCACTGCTTAAAGCATGATTGCTTGAAATAGATTAATTATTTTTTTTCATTAAGGTTGATTTTTACTGTGAAGATCCTCATTTAATTCTCTGAATCCCTGAGAATAGCGTGTTAGACTGTCTCCGTATACAACATTCAGGTTCAGATTTGGTCCACGGTTCATAATAATGGCCTTCCACAAAAACAACGGGATTAAGTTACTC